>NC_054487.1:19803162-20030662 GCF_017639515.1 Carcharodon carcharias | reverse complement strand
GGGATAGAGAGCAGCCAAGAAAGAGAATCTCGAAGGGTGTGTTGCCTACCTTGTGCCAGGGTAAAGGGTATCTCACGGTGGCTGGAGAGGAACTTGGAAAGAGAGGGCATAAATCCAGTTGTCAGTGGTCCATGTTGGACCAAACGACTTGGGTAGGAACAGGGAGGAGGTCCTGATGAAAGAACGTCGGGAGTTAGGCTTGAAATTAAAAAGCTGGACCTTGAGCGTAATAATCTCTGGATTATCGCCTGAGCCAGGCAGAAACTGGTGTAGGAGCAGACAGGTCAGCAGAATTAGCATTGGCGAAAGGACAGCTGTGGGAAACAGCGTTCCTTTTCATGGAACAGGAAGGAGCTGGGATGGGCTCCACCTGAATGGGAGTGGGACTCACATCCTGATGGAAAGGGTAAATACCGGGGTGGCAAAGGCTTTGAACTAGTAAGGGGTGGGTGGAGATCTAGAAGAAATGTAAGCACCCTAAATGCAAACAACAAAAGGACAGGCGAACATCAGAATGAATAAGGTAAGGGGAGGACATTGATGCCAAGGGAATAGTTAATTATAGAACAGGAGTCTAAAAAAGGTTCAACATAAAGTGGGAAGAAATCCTATTAAAAAGTGAGTTAATATGTCTACACAACAATGCACAGAAACATGTTGAAGCTTTCCGTCTGCACTCATCAGGACACTTGCCAAGAATACCAATATAAGGGGAAAACAACAAACTACACCGTACAAGAAGAGAGTGTTGATTGGTTGGCAAGTGGACTCTGATTGGTAGAGGCGTTGCCATGGAGAATGCACTAATGATGGTGACTGCCAAACGCACACAGTGTCCATAATAAAACAGTGGAGCTGGAGGCAATCCCTGCATTGGGAGGGACCAGACTTAGTAGAAATTATTGAGACATGACTACAGAAAAATCAGACTGGAAATTAAACTTTGCAGGAACATAGAAACTCAGCGAATAGGAACAGCAGTAGGCCATTCAGCCCATTGAGCCTGCTCTGCCATTCAGATCTTGGCTGATCATCCACCTCTCTGCCATTTTCCCACTATCCTCATATCTCTTGATGTTGTTAGTTTGATGTCAGGGTATAACATATTTAGAAAAGATAGAGAGGGAAACGGGGAGGTGGAGTAGCTTTACTCATTGGAGATAACATTGCAGCAGGTCTCAGGCTAGGAATCATAAGACATAGGAGCAGAAATTAGGCCATTCAGCCCATTGAGTCTGCTCCGTCATTCAATCATGGCTGATAAGTTTCTCAACCCCATTCTCCCGCCTTCTCCCCGTAACCTTTGATCCTCTTACCAATCAAGAACCTATCTATCTCGGTCTTAAATACACTCAATGACCTAGTCTCCACAGCCTTCTGTGGCAATGAATTCCATAGATTCACCACTCTCTGGCTAAAGAAGTTTCTCATCTCTGTTCTAAAAGGTCTTCCCTTCACTCTGAGGCTGTGCCCTTGGGTCCTAGTCTCTCCTACTAATGGAAACATCTTCCCCACATCCACTCTATCCAGGCCTTTCAGCATTCTGTACGTTTCAATCAGATCCCCCCTCATCCTTCTAAACTCCATTGAGTATAGACCCAGAGTCCTCAAATGTTCCTCATATGTTAAGCCTCACCTCCTGACTCCCCAAAGCCTTTCCACCATCTATGAGGCACAAGTCAGGAGTGTGTTGGAATATTCTCCCCTTGCCTGGATGAATGCAGCTCCAACCACATTCAAGAAGCTCGGCACCATCCAGGAGAAAGCAGCCTGCTAGATTGACACCACATCCACAAACATTCACTCCCTCTACCACCGACAGACAATGGCAGCAGTGTGTACCATCTACAAGATGCACTGCAGAAACTCACCAAGGCTCCTTAGGCAGCACCTTCCAAGTCCACGACCGCTACCATCTAGAAGGACAAGGGCAGCAGACACATGGGAACACCACCACATGCAAATTCCCCTCCAAACAACACACCATCCTGACTTGGAAACATATCTCTGTTCCTTCACTGTCGCTGGGTCAAAACCTTGGAACTCCCTCCCTAACAGCACTGTGCCTACACCACACGGACTGCAGCGGCTCAAGAAGGCAGCTCATCACCACCTTCTCCAGGGATTTAGGGATGGGCATGAAAAATAACAAAGTATCAATCAGAATAATTGGTGTAGTCTACAGACCACCGAATAGTGGAAGTGAGGTGGAGGAAGAAATATGCAGGGAATGAAGTAAAAGAACAGAGAATAATCATCATGGAGTATTTTCAACTACTCTGATATTAATTGGATAGAAGAGTTAGGTAAAGAGGGTAAGGGAATGGAGCTTCTACAATGTGTACAGCACTCTTTTTTTAACCCAATATATAAAAAGCCCAACAAGGGAATATTTGCTATTGGATCTAGTAATGGGGAATAGACCAGAACAGAAAAGAGCAGTAAAAGTGGGGGAACATCGAGGCTTAAAGATGATGATAGAGAAGGATTGAAGAATAGATTGGAGAAAAGCTGATTTTGCGGGCCTGAGAATGGAACTTGGGGAAATAAAATGGGAACTGATATTGGCAAATAATGATGTAGCGCAGCAATAGGAAACATTTAAAACGGTGTTCAACAGAGTGCAGTAAAATATATTCTGCTAAAAGAACAAACTAAACACTTGTGAGAGTCCATGGATGAATAAAGACAAAAGGGAACAACTGCAAGTTATGAAAGAGGCAAGTATGAAGTATGCACAGACAGCAGAGGAGTGCATGATAAGAGAAAGTACAAAAAGACTAGATAGAAGTCAAAAAACAATTAGCAAGGCAAAGAGGAACTATGAAATTAAATGATCATGGAACATAAAACAATATAGCAAAATATTTCACAGGCACATCAATTCTTGCGAATATCTGGTTCATGGTTCATGTGTTTTAGAATATAATTTTTAGTTTTAGGAGTTAATGTTTTAAGTGTAGATAATGGGATAAATGCAGTTAAAGCAAGCTTGGAGCCTATTACATTTAACAGGTTGTGGTCATCTTGCCGTAAAAGGTTAACAGCTAGAGAGGTAAGGTAATTATCTCCTGACTCCCTAAAGCCTGTCCACCATCTACAAGGCACAAGTCAGGAGTGTGATGGAATACTCTCCACTTGCCTGGATGAGTGCAGCTCCCACAACACTCAAGAAGCTTGACACCATCCAGGACAAAGCAGCCCGCATGATTGGCACTACATCGGCAAACTCCCTGCACCACCAACGCACAGTAGCCGCAGTATGTACCATCTACAAGATGCACTGCAGGAAGTCGCCAAGGTTCCTTCGACAGCACTTTCCAAGCCCACGACCACTACTATCTAGAAGGACAAAGGCAGCAGATAGATGGGAACACAACCAAAGTCCCCTCCAAATCACTCATCATCCTGACTTGGAAATATATCGCCATTCCTTCACTGTCGCTGGGTCAAGATCCTGGAACTCACTCCCTAACAGCACTGTAGGTGTATCTACACCACATGGACTACAGCAGTTCAAGAAGGCAGCTCACTACCTCTCAAGGGCAACTAGGGATGGGCAATAAATGCTGGCCCAGCCAGCAAAGCTCACATCCCATGAATGAATAAAAAGAAATTAAAATACAGGATTTTAGAAAAGGCCTAAAGAAATGGCAGTTCAAAACGTTACCCGTGTTTGTTTAATTAAGCCAGTATAGAATAGAACTACAAAACTACAAAGGTGGGCTTACTTAGCTAAAGAAATGGAGACGTAATGTTTGAAATCCTTGCGGTAATGGCAGCCCAGGGAAATGGTTTTGTTTTGGGAGTTAGAGCTAATTGAGTTTAAAAGCATTCAGTATACCCTGAAAGGGCCTAAAACTCATTTACTTCATCAGATCAAAAAATAAATTATAAATGAGTGATAATGAATCTAAATGTCAGTTTGAGGACAGCCCAGAGCAGGCTACCTTGTTATGGAGACGAGTGGAGCTTAGGAATGTTCCCTGGTTTTAGTTTACCTGAGTATTTTTGCTGAGAGAGTTAGTTGCAGCTTGGAACTGGAGTGTGCAGTTTGCAGCTCACTGAGAGAAGATAGCCAAAGTAAATGATAGTTAGCTAGGCCTACATTGTAAGAAAAATAAAAAACTGGATTCATCATTCACCATGAGGAATGTGGGTAAGGCTTAATCTCAGTTTTAATCTGGTGAGGGAACAGAAGGTGGAAGATTGCTTTAAGAAGAGTTATATGGACTCGAAACATTAACCCTGTTTCTCTCTCCACAGGTAGTGCCAGACCTGCTGAGTTTTTTCAGCATTTTCTGTCTTGATTTCCAGCATCTGCAGTATTTTGCATTTATACTATTATGGAAGATTGCCTAGTTTGCCAGTCATGGGAGAATCTACAGTGGTCCTCACAGTGCCTTATCACAAAAGAAAACAAACAGCTGAATTAGCTTGGAATTATTGAAAAGTAACCAAAACAAGGGATTGAGGCCTGAGAATAGCTGGTGCTGAGGAGAATTCTCCAGGGGACTGTGGCATATTTATGGGTGGTCCCTACAGAAGTAAATAACTTTAAGATTGATGTGTCTTATAAGAGAAGTCCTGTGGGAAGTAAGAATTAAACCTGAATTTACAACGCCTAGTTAATAGCTATAGTTTAACTTCATCATATTTTTGTTTAATTCTATTATATACAATAAGGCTTACTTTGTTTAAAAAAAAAGTGAAATTTTGTGGTGTAGTTCTAATGGTTAAAACAAGGTATTTGGATTTCATTTTAAATGTTAATGGTCCCTAACAGAATTGCAACAGAACAAAAAAAGGTTGACTGTGATGGGAATAGACAGGATAATAACACGGGTCACAACAGAGAGATGACAGAAATATTAAATAATTATTTTGCTCAGTATGTACCAGGAAGATAGGTAGACATGACATTGAATGATGAGATAAGCAATGAGAAAAGTACATTTAAAATAAAAAAGGGATGTATTTAATAAACTAAACAAACTTAATGAGGATAAAACCCCTGGTCTGGATGGATTGTATCCATGTATTTAAAAAGAATCCAGGTAAAAAATAAGAGACATTACTATTCATATTTAATAATTCATATTTTAAAAAAAGGGGTGGTACTGGTGGAGAGCTAATGTGATTCCTGTATTTAAGAAGGGGGAGGGGGCGCAGAACATGGCCAGGGATTTATAGAACAGTCAGTTTAATACCGATAGCAAGAAAAATAATGGAATCCTTATTAAAGGAGAGAATAGAAGAACATCCAGAAATGTGAAATACAATGAAATACAATGTGAATAGTCAGCATGGAGTTCAAAAGGGAAAATCCTGCTTGATTAACCTTACTGAAATTTTTGAGGAGTTAACAATGAGAATAGACATTGGTAATATAGTAGATGTAATTTATCTGGATTTTCAAAAGGCCTTCGATAAGGTGCCTCATCATAGACTAATGAATAAGGACAGAGAATGTGGAGTTGGGGACAAGCTGCAGGATGGATTGCTTGCTGGCTTCATGACGGAAAGCAGAGAGCGGGAATAAAGGGTGGTTATTCAGAGTGGCAGAAGGTGGGAAGAGGAGTTCCACAAGGATCAGTGCTGGGATCCTGTTGTTTACAATTTACATTAATGATTAGGATTTACACCAAATTTGGCAGGTTGGAGAGATAGTCAATACTGAGTAGGACTTTAACAATCTCAGGAGGACATTAATAAACTTGTGGAATTGGAAAATGAAGTTAAACACAGAAAGTGTGAGGTAGTACATTTTGGCAGGAAGAATGGGGAGGTCACTGTTTACCTGGAAGGTGTGAGTCTAAGTGGGATAGAGGAATAAAGGGATCTTCGAGTACAAATATACCAATCGTTCAAGTTGTGAAGTTGTGCCACAGATTTGCAAGGTCATTTTAAAAAAGCAGACCATTCACTAGGTTTTACTGCTGGAGGGGTATGACTGAAAAGAAGGGAAGTTATGCTAAACCTAAATAGAACCTTGGTTAAACTGCACCTTTTTTTCTTTCATGGGATACGGGCATCGCTGTTAGGACCTGCATTTTTTGCCCATCCTTAATTGCCCTTGAATTGAGTGCCTTGCTAGGCTATTTGAGAGGGCATTTACAAATCAACCACATTGCTGCCGGTGTGGAGTCACATGTGGGCCAGGCCAGGTAAGGATAGAAGATTTTCTTTCCTAAAGGACATTAGTGAACCAGATGGGTTTTTACAACATTCAACGAGAGTTGTCACAGTCACCATTACTGAGATTAGCTTTCTATAATTCCAGATTTATTAACTGAACTAGGATTCAAACTCCTGCCCCCAGTGCATTTGCCCCGAGTGTGTTTTCCTGGGTCTCTGGATTACTAGTAGGGTGATGTTGCCACTGCACAGCCATCTCGTTCCCATTAGAGCACTGCATACAATTCTAGTCACCTTATTATAAAATGAATATAGAGACGTTAAAGACATTGCAGAGGAGATTTACAAGGATATCAGAAATGTGTGGGTATACATATGGGGTTGACTCTCAAATGCCCTCTGAACAAGGGCAATTTGGGATGGGCAATAAACGCTGGCTGAGCCAGAGACGCCCACATCCCATGAACGAATAATAAAAGGAAAGGATTGACAAGCTGTGCCCCTTCTCTCTTGAAAATAGAAGGCTGAGGGTTGACCTAAAAATAGAGGTCTTTAAAATTATGAAAGGTTTTAACAAAGTGGATATGGAGAGAATGTTTCCACTTCTGGGGAAGAGCATAACTAGAGGCCAATATTAAAAGAAAGTCACCAAGAAATCCAATCGGGAATTCAGAAGAAACATCTTTACCCAGAGAGTGGTGAGAATGTGGAACCCAGTACCACAAGGAGTGGTTGAAGTGAATAGTATAGAGCATTTCGGGGGAAACTAGGCAGGAATATGAGGAAAAAGGGAATAGATGATTACAATGTAGATTTAGTAAGAAAAGACGGGAGGAGGTGCGAGTGGAACATGAATACTGACTTGGACTGGCTGGGCCGTATATCCGATGTAATTCGATCTGCTTCCAAGAGTGGGCAAATCCATTACACAAACCCATTTTGAATAGATACTTGGCATCAATTCGGGGGTCAGGGGCCAGCTGTATGACAAAAGCCTTTGTCAAAGATTAATTTTAAGATCAGGTTCCTTAATTCTGTCGCAGTCAGTGCGCGGTTAAAAGACAACTTGAGTAACAGATATCGCAGCCCAGGTTAATGTGATGTATTTGTTCAAAATGAGACGTTTTAGGCTGATGACTGAAGGAAGGACCAAGCCATTCAGCTAAGATCCAAACACCTCGTGGGATTTGGTTCAATCTGCCTTTTGATTAGCAACTCTATGTTTTTTAATTTAACCAATAGCTATTTAAGCTATCTTGGGCCTGGTCACTGTTTTTTTTTGCAGGTATTTGTTAGCCAACCTTTTCCAAATCAAGGAGTCTGTATGATAGCTTTTGAAGAGAAAGTGTCAGGAGTAGGCTCATGTAGTGTTACCTTGTTACCTTGCATTTATTCACACAAAGGGCAATGGAAACCTGCAACTCTCCCTCACAACAGGATGTGGATGCTTGGAATTAATTGGACATTACAAGGCTGAGATTGATAGTTTTATTGGGCAAAGATATCAACAAGAGCAAAGGAAGGTAAATAGAGTTGAGGTACAAATCAGCCACAATCGAATTGAATGGTGGAGCAGGCTTGAAGGTCTGAATAGCCTTGTCCTATTTGCATAATATTTCCTATCATCCAAAATCAAGTGATGAAATCAGGATCTCATTAAGTTGAAGAGGCTTCTATGTTTATTCATTTCCTAGACAAACTTACCTAGGAAAATGAAGCTTCCTCCTGCAACCCCCCCACCCCCCCACCCCACCCCCCCGACTTCTAAACTATGGGAAGTACAGGTTTGACTATGGGAGTAGCCAGGAAGATGGAGGGGTAAAATATCTTCAGTGCAGAATTGTATTCCTAGTACACCCATCATGAAAAGCTCATAGAATACCTACACTGCTCTTGTTCGGCTGACCAGTCATGCAGGACTGTGGCTTACAGCTTTCAGCAGCCTTTAGTGACCCAATCCCATTGTGGTCATTCTTCACTTTTGAGCCTGAGTCAATTCTGTGAGCATCAACAGTGTATTCGACCATAGGGCGAGCCATTAAAGGGCCCAAGTAGAAGTAAACAATCCTTCTGAGTTACTTGAAGAGAGCAACGGAGTTTTCTCAGTGTTCTGCGCTAACATTCCTCCCTCAACAAGACCACCAAAGACACAACGCAGCTTAGCTGATCATTCATTTCACTTTGGTCCCTTGGCACCCTGCAGTGCACAGTACGGCTGCTATGTTTTCCGACATAACCCTTGCTGCTTTTTGTGTAACTCAGTCTACGTCAAACACTTTGGGCTGGATTTTACAGTCGCAGATCGGATGGGCCACAGCCCCCCTGGCATGAATGTAAAACAGGGCATCATAATGTCGTGTCAACAATATGACATCATCATGCCAGTCTCCCAAATTTTGGAAGGTGAGCGAGCGTGGAAATTGGCAGCCCGCTCACCATTTTGAAAGTGCTAATTCAGGAGGGACGGTGGCACAGTGGTAATGTCACTGGACCAGTAACCCAGAGACCAGTTTAATGCTCTGGGGGTATGGGTTCAAATCCCACCTGACAACTGGTGGAATTTAAATTCAATCAATAAGTCTGGAACTGGAAGCCAGTCTTAGTAATGGTGTCCTTGAAACCATCATCAATTGTTGTAAAAGCCCATCTGGTTCACAAGTGCCCTTTAGGGAAGGAAATCTGCCATCCTTACCTGGTCTGGCCTACATGTGACTCCAGACCCACAGCAGGTTGACTCTTAACTGTCCTCTGAAATGACCTAGCAAGTCACTCAGTTCAACGGCCAACAAATGTTCACCTTGCCCACAACCCATGACAGAATAAAGAAAGAAACTTTAAGCTTGTTAACAACCCAATCGTCTGTAATTCTCCACTGCCTGTTCCATCTTTTGGGTATTGGATATGAAAAGGTATGGGAGTATTTTACAGCAGTGAAGAGGTGGCACAATGATCGAAGAAAAGGCCTGTCATCGGGACCCTGGCTGAATGGAGCAGCAGCTTCTGCCAGTGAAGGTGGCATCATCTGCATGTTTTTTATTTAACATATCTTTATATTTTTTGCAACTTCAGTAAAAAAATAAACACTGATTCAGAGAGTGGGGGCCTTTACAATTCCAGCCCTGAGTGGCTTCCTGTTCATGGCATTACAACTGTGCCACATGATGCACAAGCCTACAGTGCCGATTGGGCATGGAGCCTCCCTTTGCTCCTCTGATTGGCCTCCTTCCTGACAGATGGCCACTAATTGGCCGTCTGGTGCTTGTTTGGACATGCAGAGACGGCGGGAACTGAAGCTAACGGACCATTCAATTTCCATTTGAAATCCCTCATCCAACCAAATAACATAGAATCCAGCCTTTCCAGGTGCTGCAGACGGTGTGATAAGTTGTTATATAAATGGTAGGCTGCTCTACTTAATCTCTAATAATATTATGCACTGATGAGCAGAATTGACTGATGGGTGCTTTGCCCTATGCATTAGGACATAGTACAATCGATCAGCCACCCCCTGTACAAGTGATAAATACTGCACCCACATCAGTGTCTCTCTTGCCTTCTTTCATTCTTCATCACAGACTGAGAAACCAATTAAAAGCTTTGACACAGGGACAACCTTCAGCTGAGTAATGACCTCCTCCACTGATTATTATTTGTCCCTAATGATAGAGATGGAGAAGCCATGATGAAGGGTAACTATGTAAAAGTACAGCCTGTGAGTATTGAGAAGCCCAGGTAAAACAAGCAAGGTCCACAGTGAAGGACAACTCTCTGCTTGAGAAGAGTAGCTGAGAGCACAACGATCATTTAGGGAGTAGTGATTTACCAACACCAAGATAGGGTTTAAGAGCATATATCAGTCGATGACATGTTACTAATTCCTCCTCTCCTGTTTTTTGGGGATGGTGTATTTGTAATTTCCAAGTAACAGATTGAATGCGTTTATTTTAGGCATCCATTACTAGTATCGAACACTCCCAGAACAGGTATGGCACGGGGTTAGATACAAATTAAAGCTTCCTCTACACTGTCCCCATCAAACACTCCCAGCACAGGTACGGCATGGGGTTAGATACAAAGTAAAGCTTCCTCTACACTATCCCCATCAAACACTCCCAGGACAGGTACAGCATGGGGTTAGATACAGAGTAAAGCTTCCTTTACACTGTCCCCATCAAACACTCCCAGGACAGGTACAGCACAGGGTTAAGTATAGAGTAAAGCTCCCTCTGCACTGTCCCCAGCAAACACTCCCAGGGCAGGTACAGCGCAGGGTTAGATACAGAGTAGAGCTTCCTCCAGTAAATGTGCATTGTGGAGGGCACCTGATCTTACATTGATCTGGATTGACACCTTTATCCACCTACAAAATTCAGACACATGCCATTCACCCTCCCCTAAGTTATTCTATCCACTCATCAGAATAATTAGAATACTCCACAGACAGCCACAAAGACAGTAGCCATTTGGAATCATTTATCGTTCCCATGCAGACCCACAGTATATTTCTATATAAGAACCTTTGGCTTTTGTTAGTCCTCAATTAAATCCGATGTTGCTTCTCATTGCAAAGTAATTGTGGTAGTTTGAAAGGATCATCTTATTTTGTTTCATTTTCTAGCTACTGCCTATTCAGATCTTGCTGTAGGGTGTAGATGGATTAAACTCAGTAAAGCACATTGGAAAAGTGTGGATTTAAACTGTAAAACCTAAGTTTTTATATCCATTTTTTATAACTTAGATGATTTACTGTAGTTTACTAAGTGCAGCATCCAGTCAGTTAGCTCTATGCATGAGATCGGAAGCCATTTCCATTAGTTTGCCCCAAGAAGCAATAGTGCAATATCAGTTCAATTCCAACAGTGAACACTCATGACTGACTAATCCGTTCAACATTAGCACTCTGGCTTCTGGGTCAGATTTAGGTCCTGTTCTAGAGACTTGGGCCAGGATTTTTAGGATGGTGGGCTTTCCCTCCCACCACCCAAAGAATTGGCGGAGAACACATCCCCACCATTACTGCCTGCCTCGCAGCCAGTTAATGCTCTAACAAGTGTTAATTGGCTGGAGGCGGGACTTCCGCCATTCACTCGGGAGGGAGTCCCACCTCAGAGAGCTGCCGGCCAGTCTAATTGGTCAGCAGCTCTCTAGTCCCTGCGGTGCCAGAAGCTGCAGTGGACAGGACTGGGACTGCATGCAGTGCCCAAAGCAAGTCCAGGAAGAGGTAAGTTTTGGGGGTCTCAGAGTGGGGCACTGGAGGTGTTGGAGGAGAGGCTGGTGAGGAGGGAGGACCTGAGGGGATAAGACCTGGTGGTGGGGTGGGGGCAGCACCCAATGTTAAAGGGAGGCTGCAGATGGAGGCACACACTCCTGCACCCCCCCCCACCCCCCCCAACCACGGAGGGATTTCTCCTACCCTGGGACTCTTCTCGTCAGCCTGAAAATTGAGGCCGGGCAGGAAACAGCCTTTAAGTGGCCAATAATTGGCTTATTGGCCTCGTAAGGACCTCAACTGGGGTAAGGACAGGCAGGGGTCGCACATCCAAACATAAAATTGCAGAGAGATTGGGGCGGGCAAGAAGGCCACCCGAGAAAGTTTACGCTCACTCTCCACCAACAAACCCGCTGGCGGGAGAACATAAAATGTTGTCCTTGTACACAATCTAGGCTGAAACATCCGTGCAGTACTGAATGAGTGCTGCACTGTCAGAGATGCTCTCTTTTGGAGGAGACAAGAAAATAGGAAATAGGGGCTGGGGTAGACCATACTGCCCACCCAGCCTACTCCACCATTCAATATGATCATGCCTCAACTCCATTTTCCTGCCTGTTCCCCATATCTCTTCATCCCTTGGGAGACCAAAAATCTGTCTATCCCAGCCTTAAATGCATTCAACAATGGAGCATCCACAACCCCCTGGGGTAAAGAATTCCTAAGATTCACAACCCCTTGCGTGAAGTAATTTCCCCTCATCTCAGTCCTAAATGATCAGCCCCTTATCCTGAGTCTGTGCCCCTGTGTTTTAAGATTCCCTGACCAGTGGAAACAATCTCTCAGTATTTATCCTATCAAGCCCCTTCAGATTTTTGTGGGTTTCAATGAGATCACCTCTCATTCTTCTAAACTCCAGAGAATATAGACCCAATTCACTCAGCCTCTCATCATGGGACAACCCCCTTAACCCAGGGACCAATCCAGTGAACCTTCGCTGTACCACCTCCAATGCAAGTACATCCTTCCCTCCTTACTACACACAATATTCCATATGTGGTCTCACCAAAACCCTGTACAAACTGTAGCAAGACTTCTTTATTCCTGTACTCCAATTCGCTTGCAATACAGGCCAACGTGCCATTAGCCTTCCTAACTGCCAGCTACACCTGCGTGCCAACTTTCTGAGTTCCTTGTATGAGCAACATCAACACTTACAAGTTTCACGTCTTTTAGAAAATATTCTGCTTTTCTATCCTTACAACCAAAGTGAATAACTTCACACTCGCCCTCATTATAATCCATCTGCATCTTGTTGCCCACTCATTTAACCTGTCTGTATCTCTTTGCAGTCTCTCTGTGTTCTCCTCACAGCTTATCTTTCCACCTAGCTTTGTATCATCAGCAAACTTCAATGCATTACCCCTTGTCTCTTTGTCTTCTAAGTCATCAATATAGATTGTAAAATCAAGACTCTGTCTGCCCTCTCAGGTAGATGTCAAAGATTCCATGGCACCACTTTGAAGAGCACAGGACCTCTCTCTGGTGTTGGCTAATATTTATCCCTCCACCAACACCACTAAAACACCACTAAAGATGATCTGGTTATTATCGCAATGCTGTTTGTGAGATCATGCTGTGCCTAATTGCTGCCATGCGTGCTACATGACAACAGAGGCATTAGTTAATACTTTGGGATGTCCTGAGCTGGTGGGAGGTGCTATTGAAAGTTGTAACACAGACAATCAGAGTCCAACCCCATATGGGACTCATGGAGAGAATGTTACCCCCGTCGGGGGTGGGGGGGAGGGGGGATTGTGTGGGCGGGGGTGGGAGCGATTGGGTCCACGCTGCCATTTTACGTGGGCGGGCCAATTAAGGCTTGCCCAGAGTGATGCGCTCCCTATGCGAGCCAGCAAGGGGAGGGGGGGGTGGTGGGAAAGAACACAGAAATCTCCCTGAGGCACCTCTGTTTAAGTTTTAAGCATGTAAATAAAGAAATTTTAAAAATTTAAAACATGTCCCCTCATGTAACATGAATTTTTAAAAAAAAAATCTTTATTCAATTTATAAACACTTCATGAAACCTCATCCCGCCTGTGGGTGAGGTTCCATGAAATATGTGAAGGCCGCCTGGGCTCTTCGCCTGCCCCCCCAGCCTTCAGGTTGGACGGGCAGCTTTCTTAACTGCTTTAATTGATTTCTTAACAGCCTTTATTGGCCACTGACATTTCGGCTGGCGTGCAGCCAACTCTGGCACCCGCCTGCCGAACGAAATATCGCGACGACGTCCGGATTCACACCGACGTCATCACGCGTCGGCCAGTGGACCCATCTCCCCCTTGCCCACCGAAAACTTCTGCCCCATGTTTCTAGGTTACAAATACAATGAGCGATTTCGTAGGGTTGATCCTCCAACCCCCCACCCCCACCACCATCATCCACACCTTCTCAACCAGTAAATTCCATTGCTTTCAAGTCTCCAGCACCATTATTTGTCATTCCAAGGGGGCGAATGTTGGCTTAGATGCTGGGAAATGGCAAATACCGTTGATGTTAATAGAGGCATTGAGCTGTGAAAATTATTTTCTAGCTGGTGAGGGTAACGACTGAGCAGTGTGAAATCCCCAGGAAAATACAGAGTGGTGAAGTTAATGATGTAGGTCACTTTCTCTATAACTTTCTCTCGTTTTTGCTCTGTTCAGCAGTGTCCACATTGGAGATGCCCCTTTACGTTGGCACAAGTCCTGAGGAAAGTCTCAGTCCCTGAAATGTCTATTGAATTCTCATCTAACTGTTCTCACACCATTTGCCTCAACTATTTCACACATTCATCAGTAACAGCTACACCCTGTAAGACTATTGAATGCTGTTTTCATATATCTATCTATATATGTATATATATATAATTATATATCTATATAAGGGAGGCCCCAGTATTGTACATATTTACAATACCCAGGCAACAAACACAAAATTGTAAGCTTTGACTAAACCCAATGACATCCTAGACAATTACAGTTGTCTCTCCATCAATTTCCAAGGAAGGACATTATATACCCGAGAATGTAAAAGAGATTAGGGGCAATATCAACAAAGTGTTGACCACCTTCATAAGGAAGCCAATGTGTACCAGGCAGGCCCATTGGATTGGGAGCAAGCCAACATTGGTACCAATGTTATACTGACCTAGGTCAGCACAGGCCTCAGGAGGATCATGAGCTCTTATGGGTCTGAGGTCCTCTGAGGTCCTCATGTTTGAGCTGTGTAGTAGTACGGTTAGATCATGCCTTTCATATCCAGAGCTGAAGCAGAGACGCAAAAATATAATTTAAAAAGCTGATGGAACATTGGACTTTATCTCATGGAGGCTGGAATACAAAGGAATGGATGTTATTTTACAGATGTATCAAGTGTACAGCATTCAGTTCTGTGCATATCGGGAAGGATATATTGGCTTTGGAGTAATGTAACCTGGATTCATTAGAATGGTGCTGAGGTTAAGAAGGGTTAAATTGAAAGGGAGGGTTGCAAAGACTTGGTTTGTATGCTCATGAGCAGAAACATTTAAGGGGTGATCTAATTAAAGTGCTTAAGATTGATGAAAGGCATTGATAGAGTAGATAGGGAGGTTAAATGGCTTGGTCCCATTCCTAAATTCCTAATCCTCATCGCAAAGGGATCTGATCCTTGGAAATGTTAAAGAAAAGGATCACAAGGTACTCTCCTAGGGTGGAATTTAATGGGCCAGATCTTCTGAGCAGTGTTTTTTCGACCTCTGCTCTCACAGAAACGTGCAGCGCAACGACTCCTGGGGAACTCTGTCGGAGCAGAGTAGATTTGGGTGAAGGCAGGACACAATCTTTTTTTACAGCACTAGCTGTCATATGGTAAGTTTAAGGGTCTGGTCTGAATGTTAGCGAATAGGTGAGTGGGTTACATTACTCCAAAGCCAATATATCCTTCCCAATATGCACAGAACTGAATGCTGTACACTTGATACAACTGTAAAATAACTTCCATTCCATTGGTGAGTGGGTGAACGGTTAGGTGGGTAAGTGAGTAAGTGAGTGGGTGGGTAGGGCGGCAAGGCAGGTGACTGGATAAGTGGGTAAGTGGGTAGTTGGGTGAGTGGGTAGTGTGGTCCAGGGAGTAGTCAAGTCAGGGGCTAATCATGTCTGGTCGGGGGCAGAGTCAAGTGGTTGTGAGTGTAATCGGGTGCCTGAGGGGGTAGTCAGGTGGTCAGGACTGGTAGCCGGGTGGTCAGGGAAGCAGTCAGGTTGCAGGGGTGGCTGAGTCTGGGGGCGTAGTTTGGTCAGAGGGTTGATAGCCAGATTGGCCGGGGGAGGGGTGGGAGTGTGGGGATGGATAGTCAGATTGGAGGTAGTCAGGTCAAGTCAGGGGGGGTAATCGGGTGGTTGCAGGATAGTCAGGTCGGGATGCAGTCAGGTCAGGTTGGGGAACACCACCGCCTGCAAGTTCCCTTCCAAGCCACACACCATCCTGACTTGTGTCGTGCTGAGGAAGCACAAAGAAAAAATCTTTAAAATTGTTCCTCTTCCGCATTTTTTTAAATTGGGGAAATGCTAACTCATCATCTTCCTGGAATATGACAACCCTTGCATTGTGTGAACATTCCAGCCAAACCAACATAAAGGACTAGTAAACAAGACATCTGCTTCAGTCAGCTCTGGACAAAGGCAGCGTACTGTGACTCCTCATCTCCAAAGTTGTGCTAATGGTTCCACAGTCACCTATTCAAAACAAGTTGGGTTTTAATGAAGGTCCTTAAAGCACATCATTAGCTGTATAGCTCGACCTGAAACCACCCTGTCACATGACCGAGACTTCAGCTGTTTGAGTTGCTTTAATTATACGGCTTTTGGATTCTGTCTTCAGTTACGGTTTAACCTCAGAAGAGAAAACCAGACTTCAGGCTAGGCTCTGACCTCCATCTCTCTCAAAGCCAGATCTCCAGAAAGAATCCTGTATTTTGCCTATAGAGTGAACTTTGCTGCATCTTCAACTGCCTCAACCGAGTTCCTAGGTCAAATACCAGGGATTCTGCCAGTCAAAGCCACCTGAAAGAAACTTCATTGGACACTGACTTACTGGGCTCCACTCACGTGAATTAATGCCAACACCTTTTGATTTTTTTAAGTAACTCGCAATTTGTAACTTCTTTCCCTTTCTTTCTCTGTCCTTCTACCTTGTATGCTCATGAGTGTGAATGTGTGTCACGATCCATCCCTCGGGTTTTGAATGTGTTAATAAATCTTAGTTTTGTTTCACCTTAAAGAATTTGCTGTAGGGTTATTGTTAACATTGGACCTCATAAACCAGAGTTTGGGAAACACACCCGACCCATTTCAACAAGGGAAAGGATACTAAGGGAAACAAATTAAATTCAAAATTAAAAACTATCGCTGTCACAGGCGAAAGAGGGGAACAGTAATAATAATTCAATCCACCTCGCCTTCTTGTCTGTAACACTTTGAACTATAGTCGTTTGGTAGTACAGAACTTGAGTGTTGCTGAAAAAGAGACATGTTGAAGCTTTTCGTCCGTCACTTTCAAACAATGCTGGCAGTTAACTGTCGGTCACTATCAATTGGTGCATTCTCCATGAAAATACCTTTACCAATTAGAGTCCACTTGCCAACCAATTAGCACTCTCTTCTCATGCAGTATAAATTGTTGCTTTCCCCTTATATTGGTATTCTTGTGAAGTGTCCTGATGAGTGCAAGATGAAAAACTTCGGCATCTCTTTTTTCAGAAATACTTAGAACTTTATCGCCATTCCTTCACTGTCACTGGAGCAAAATCCTGGAATTCCCTCCCTAACAGCACTGTGGGTGTTCTTATAATCACATGGACTGCTGCGACTCAAGAAGGCAGCTCACCACCACCTTCTCAAGGCCAATAGGGATGGGCAGTAACTGCTGACCTAGCCAGCAACATCTGTATCCCATGAACAAATATAAAAAAAAGGGCATGATAGGGGGACGGGGTCAGTTGTGCAGTTACCCGGATGTTAGACTAGATTTTAATCTGTCCAACGTTTCCTGGATAACTATTCAGGAACTGTCCGAAGTCTCTGACTCAAACTCAGGGTCAGGGGCATTCGCAGAGCATCCGAGGGAGCAGGGGAATTTCCCGCAGGAAGTTGGAACTTCCCGAGCAATTCCCACGTAGGTCCTCACATCAGAGTCCTGACATTTATCTTGAGTCGTACGTCCAGTATCCAACTATCTGGAGACTAGAAGGTTTGGCCCAGTGTTTATGATGGGTGTCTTGCTCGTTGACTGGAGAACCAGTGGGACCACAATATCATGTACTTGGCAACTTGTGTGTTGAGCTGAAGATGTGGGCAGGGTTCTCAATGAATAGTTTGTCTCTGTCTCTGGAGAGAGATGATGCAGATATTCTAATTAAGAAGGAGGAGTGTGAAATATTAGATACAATAAGCATAATGAGAGAGGAAGGATTGGAGGTATTGACATCATTGAAGGTGGATAAATCGCCAGGGCTTGATGGATTGTATTCCAGGGTGTTAAAGGAAGCTAGGGAGAAAATAACGGATGCTCAGAGGATCATTTTTCAATCCTTACTAGATACAGGTGAGATACCAGAGGATTGGAGGTCTGCCAAAATTATACCAATATTTAAAAAGGGTGCGAGGAATAGACCAGAAAATTATAGGCCAGTCAGCCTGACTTTGGTGGTGGGCAAATTATTGGAATCAATTCTGAGAGACAGGATAAACTATCATTAAGAAAGGCACGGACTGATCAGAGACAGTCAGCATGGTTTTGTTAGGGGAAGATCAAGTCTTACTAATTTAATCGCATGTTTTGAGGAAGCAACAAGGAGGCTTGATGAAGGTATTGTAGTAGATGTTGTCTACATGGATTTCAGTTAAGACAATTGACAAGGTCCCATGTGGCAGACTGGTCAGGAAAATGGGATCCCATGGGACACAGGGGAAGATGGTGAGTTGGATCCAAAATTGGCTCAGTGACAGGAAACAAAGGGTAATGGTCGATGGATGTTTTTGCAAATGGCAAGCGGTTTCCAGTGATGTTCCACAGGACTCAGTGTTGGGTCCCTTGCTGTTTGTTGTATATATTAATGATTTAGACTTAAATGTAGGAGGCATGATTGGGAAATTTGCAGATAACACAAAAACTGGCCGTGTGGTTGATAGTGAAGAGGATAGCTGTCAACCCCAGAATGATACCAATGATTTGGTTGAGTGGGTGGAAAAGTGGCAAATGGAATTCAATCCAGAAAAGTGCGAGGTATTGAATTTGGGGAGGGCACACAAAACAAGGGAATACTCAATATTGAGAGGGGTAGAGGAAGCGAGAGACCTTGAAGTGCAAGTCCACAGGTCCCTGAATGTGGCAGGACAGGTGGTTAAGGTGGTAAAGAAAGCACATGGAATACTTTCCTTTATTGGACGAGGTATTAAATACAAAAGCAGGAATGTAATGCCGGGATTGTATAAAACGCTGGTTAGGCCACAGCTAGAATTTTGTGTACTATCTGGTCACCACATTACAGGAAGGACATAATTGCTCTGGAGAGAGTTCAGAGGAGATTTACAAGAATGTTGCCAGGGCTAGAAAATTGCAGCTATGAGGAAAGATTGGATAGGCTGGGGTTGTTTTCCTTAGAACAGAGGAGGCTGAGAGGTGACCTAATTGAGGTGTACAAAATTATGAGGGTAGACACGAAAGACTTGTTTCCCCTAGCTGAGGGGTCAATTATCAGGGGGCATCGATTTAAGGTAATTGGTAGAAGGATTGGAGGGGACACTAGGAAAATATGAGTTGGTGGTTGAGGCTGAAACACTCAACTCATTTAAAAAGGACCTGGATCTGCACCTGAAGCGCTTTAACCTGCAAGGGCACAGACCAAGTGCTGGAAAGTGGGTGTAAAAATGAGCAGCTAGCTTCTTTTGTCTCTTTTTTGGCTGACACAGACACAATGGGCTGAATGGCCTCTTTCTATGCTGTAACTTTTTTATGGTCCTATTGCCTCCATTGAAGGAAGGCCCATCAGGCACTTAAGTGACCAACATCAGGCCTTCCTGGGATTAAGGACCTTTTTTTATTCTTTCATGGAATGGGGGCTTCGCTGGCTGGGCCAGCATTTATTGTCCATCCCTAGTTGCCCTTGAAAAGGTGGGGATGAGCTACTTTTTTGAACTGCCTCTGTCCATGTGATGTAGGTACACCCACAGTGCTGTTAGGACGGGAGTTCCAGGATTTTGACCCAGCGACAGTGAAGGAAAGGCCGATATATTTCCAAGTCAGGATGGTGAGTGACTTGGTGGTGGTGTTCCCATGTGCCTGCTGCCCTTGTCTTTTTAGATGATAGTGGTCATGGATTTGGAAGGTGATGTCTAAGGAGCCTTGGAATTCCTGCAGTGCATCTTGCAGATGGTACACACTGCTGCTACTGTGGCGGTGGAGGGAGTGAATGTTTGTGGATGTGGTGCCCCTAGTGTAGGAGGGACTGAGCTATGAGGAAAGGTCAGAAAAAAATCAAACACAGGACATTTGAAGATGAGTGAATGAGAAGGGTTTAGATTTATACAACATTAAGTGAAATAGAAACAGCATTGCGAACATACGAGCTAGGAGCAGGAGTAGACCACTCGTCCCCTTGAGCCTGCTCTGCATTATTTTGTTGCAAACAATGATTAGCGAGCAAGAAACAGGGAAAGGACAAGTTGAGGATTGAAGTCAGGGAACATTGCTCAAAGAGAGACAGATTACTCCCTGCAGTGGGCCCCAGGAAGAGTCAGAGGAACACAGGAACAGGAGGAGATCATTCAACCCCTCAAACATTTTATGCCATTTAATGAGATCATGACTGATCTTCATCTTAACTACTTCTAACAACTTTGGTTCCATAAACCTTAATACCCTTGCTTAACAGAAATGTATCAGTCTCAGTTTTGACGTTTTTAATTCACCCCCAAGATTAACATCTTTTGGAACAGAACTTTCCAGATTTCCTTCCAGGCGAGGTGTTTCTTGACAGCATCCCTGATCAGCCAAGTTCTAATTTTAGGATGAGATCCTTATTCTCAATTCCCCCACCAGAAGGAATTATTTATCTGTATCTATCGTAGCAAATAATTTAATCACCTTAACCACCTCAATTAGATCAGCACTTAATTTTTTTGTGCTTGGGGGAATACAAACCTAGTCTTTGCAACTTGACCCTCATAATTTAACCTTTTTAGCCCTGGTAACATCCTGGTGAATCTGTGGAGCACTCTCCGGGCCCAGTATATTCAGCGTGAGGTGCGGTGGCCAGAATTGAAGACAGTACTCAATTGTGCCCTAACTGCAGCTTTACATAACTGAAGCAGAGCTTCCACCCATTTGTGTTCCTTGTGCCTTTGAGATAAAGGCCATCACTGGACTTTTTAATTTTTTGTACTTGATTGATTTTATGCTTAAACCCCCAAATCTCTCTGCCAATTCACAGTTTCTAACTTCTCGCCATTTAGGTCTTAGGCCCAAAGTGGAGTCAAGACCAGAACTCTGGAGTTACTCTTAAGCAGTTGGATGCTATGATGGGTGGCGTTCTGTAGGACAGACTATGGGAGGATCAGCTACATGAGCTGCATAACCCATTTCCGTAGTACTTTGTGAGCTAACAACAGCAGATGGAGCAAAAAAATGAAATTAAATACAAAAACCATCAAACCAGAACCACCATTGATAGTTCTCACTGCAAATTAATCTCAAAGTACTTCTTCTGTGGCGAAAATGTGATTAAAAGCAAGATGAAGCTCCAACTACAGAAACCAGGCTTCCTTAATGTTGCAGAAAATTAACACTGCATTTTGAAGAGTGATTTTCTTTTGTCAGAAAAATTACATTAAGCTCCATCTCCACCTGGCATAGAAACAACCGGCTGATCAGAATGGGAAATGGTCCAATGTTTGAATAAATCTTCCGTTCCAGCAGATTTCCAAACTTACACCAAGTCTCACTCACCCATTGCCTTTTTGCCTTGCTGACCTACATTGGCTTCTACTCCAACAACACCTCAAATTAAATTCTCAATCTTGGTGTCAAATCCTTCAATGATCCTTCCCCTCCCTCTCTTCAGAATCACCCCAAACTCTCTGTTCTTCAGACTCTGACCTTTCGTGTATCTCCCCCTTTCCTTTTGCCACAGGAAGCCTCTAGGCCTCAGGCTGCAAAACTCCATTCCCATAACCTTTTGCTTTTCCAGCTTCCTCTCTGCCTTTTAAGACTTACTTCAAAATGCACCTTTAGTCGCAAGCTTTTGGCCAGACTCTCCTGACATCTTCTTCATTGGCTTGAAGCACCATGTGATGTGTATCCACTTAACAATGCTATTTTAAGGCATGTTTTTGTTGCCTCAAAATCTTCACTTTAAGTGCTGTGTCCGTTAATGTCAGTGCAAACAGCACTTCTACAATTGGGGATCGAAATCCCGTGGTGTCTCCTGATCTCCCTCAGCGTTTGAGTGGTCGAAACCATTTGCATCTTTTCTCCAGGGATTCCACGAATCTTCTGTTGAATTACAGCAGGCGATTGGGATGAACGTACAGGTCTGGATATCCTCAATCTTCAGCTGCCGGAAGGGGTGGGCATCCTACTCCGCAGTATTCTCCAGGTATCCCATCCCTGAGAGCTTTGAGGCTGGACATCAGCTCATGACAGGATCAGACTTGGCTGTGGTTTCTCCCATAGCCCTCATGCCACTCCACCCCACCCCTCCCCCACCACCCCTCCCCTCCCACATCCATTGTGCCACCATCCTTCCAATAACTTGCAGACACTGTCCAAGCTGAAGAATCAGATAATAAGCCACAATCTTACTTTGAACTTTTTCCAGAGCTCCTTCATGATTCCAGACAAAAGGGAATAACCTTATTCAGACCACAATACACATGATATTTCAACAGTTCAGACTACCCTGATACCTTATAACTTCAGTTGGAACAGACTGAAAACATTTCCGATACTGGTTGTTAAGGGAGCCCTAAATCACAGACTCAAGCTTGCTAGTAATTACTAGTAATTCAGCAAAGGAGGACCAAGGGATTGATTAAGAAGGGGAAAACAGAGTACGAGAGTAAGCTTGCGAGGAACATAAAAACTGACTGTAAAAGTTTCTATAGGTATGTGAAGAGAAAAAGATTGGTGAAGATAAATGTAGACCCTTACAGTCAGAAACAGGGGAATTTATAATGGGGAACAAAGAAATGGCTGACCAACTAAATACATACTTTGGTTCTGTCTTCACAAAGGAGGGTGCAAATAACATACCAGAAATGTTGAGGAACACAGATTTTTGTGAGAGGGAGGAACTGAAAGAAATCAGTATTAGTAGGGAAATGGTGTTGGGGAAATTGATGGGATTGAAGGCTGATAAATCCCCAGGGCCTGATAATCTACATCCCAGAGTACTTAAGGAAGTGGCCCTAGAAATAGTGGATGCATTGGTGGCCATCTTCCAAGATTCCATAGACTCTGGAACAGTTCCTACAGATTGGAGGATAGCTAACGTAACCCCACTATTTAAAAAGGGAGGCAGAGAGAAAACAGGGAATTATAGACCAGTCAGCCTGACGTCGGTAGTGGGGAAAATTCTGGAGTCCATTATAAAAGATTTAATAGCTGAGCACTTGGAAAACAGTGGCAGAATCGTCAGGATGGATTTATGAAAGGGAAATCATGCTTGACAAATCTACTGAAATTTTTGGAGAATGTAGCTAGTAGAGTTGATGAGGGGGAGCCAGTGAATGTGATTTATTTGGACTTTCAGAAGGCTTTTGACAAAGTCCCACATAAGAGATTAGCGTGTAAAATTAAAGTGCATGGGATTGGGATTAGTTTCTTGAGATGGATAGAAAACTGGTTGGTAGACAGGAAACAAAGAGTAGGAATAAATGGGTCTTTTTCCAAATGACAGGTAATGATTAGTGGGGTACCTCAGGGATCGGTGCTGGGACCCCAGCTATTCACAATATATATTAATGATTTAGATGAGGGAACTAAATGTAATATCTCCAAATTTTCAGATGACATAAAGCTGGGTGGGAGGGTGAGCTGTGCGGAGGATGCAGAGATGCTTCAGTGTGATTTGGACAAGCTGAGTGAGTGGGCAAATGCATGGCAGATGCAGTATAATATGGATAAATGTGAGGTTATCCATTTTGGTAGCAAAAACAGGAAGACAGATTATTATCTGAATGGCTATAAATTGAGAGAGGGGAATGTGCAACGAGACCTGGGTGTCCTTGTACACCAGTCGCAGAAGGTAAGCATGCAGGTGCAGCAGGCGGTAAAGAAGGCAAATGGTATGTTGGCCTTCATAGCCAGAGGATTCGAGTACAGGAACAGGGATGTCTTGCTGCAATTGTACAGGGCCTTGATGAGACCACACCTGGAATATTGTGTGCAGTTTCGGTCTCCTTATCTGAGGAAGGATATTCTTGCTATAGAGGGAGCGCAGCGAAGGTTTACCCGACTGATTCCTGGGATGGCGGGACTGACATATGAGGAGAGATTGAGTCGGTTAGGATTATAATTGCTGGAGTTCAGAAGAATGAGGGGGGATCTCATAGAAACCTATAAAATTCTAACAGGACTAGGCAGGGTGGATACAGGAAGGATGTTCCAGATGGTGGGATAGTCCAGAAACAGGGGTCACAGTCTGAGGATACAGGGTAGACCATTTAGGACTGAGATGAGAAGAAATGTCTTCACCCAGAGAGTGGTGAGCCTGTGGAATTCATTACCACAGAAAATAGTTGAGACCAAAACATTGTATGTTTTCAAGAAGGAGTTAGATATAGCTCTTGGAGCAAAAGGGATCAAAGGGTATGGGGAGAAAGCGGGAGCAGGCTATTGAGTTGGATGATCAGCCATGATCATAATGAATGGCGGAGCAGGCTCGAAGGGCCAAATGACCTACTCCTGCTCCTAGTTTCTATGTTTCTATGCTTGACTAACCTCACTGAATTGTTTGAATGGTAACAAAAAGAGTAGACAATTTAGTCGATGTAATTTACCTATAATTCCAAAAGGCCTCCAATGAGGTACCATTCATGAATAAGATCACAGAGCTGGTAGTGAAGGGGGTAAAGGATTGGTATTTAGAGAATTGTTGATGATGCAAAGAGGGGTCCCACAAGAAATCAGTGCTGTGAATATTGTTATTCATGATTTATATTAACGATTGAGACTTTGGAATCAAAAACACAATTTTAAATTTGCAGATGACACCAGGCTTGGGGTGAATAATCAATACTGAGGAGGATTGCAACAAATGACAAGAAGACATTAATAAACTTGCTGAACGACAAACAAGATCACTGTGAGCTATTACATTTTGTATGAAAAATATAAAGGTCACATGTTAGAAAATAAGAACCCAATTGGGGTAGAGGAGCAAAGGGATCTGGGAGTACGAATAGGCCAATCACACGGGTTCTTAAGGTCATTAAAAGAAATTCACAAGGTTTATTTCTGGAGGGAGAGATTTGAAAAGTAGAGACCTTTTGGTAAACTTGCATTCTACCTTGATTAGACCAAACTTGGAGTACCGTGTACAGTTCTGGTTACCATATTATTAAAAAAATGGAGTCTCTGCAGAGGATGTAAGATTTGCAAGGATGATGCTAAAACTGAGAGGATATACCTATCAGGATAAGATAGGCAGGCTGGATCTCTTCGTTCTTGAAATGAGAAGACTGAAGGGTGAGCAGGTTGAGGTCTTTAAAATTGTGAAAGGTTTTGATTGAGTGGATACGGAGAGAAAGCTTCCTCTCCAGGGGAAGAACAGAACTAGAGGCCATCAAAAAGATTTAGTTGCCAAGCAACCCAGTAGGGAATTCCAAAGAAAGCTCAGAGTGGTGTGAATGTAGAGCAGCGACTGCAGGCACTGGTTGAGGCAAATAGTATCAATGGGTGGAATTTTATGGCCCCCTCCCACCGCTGGGATTTTCCAGTCCCGCTGAAGTCAGTGGACATTTGAATGGCCGTGACGGGGTCATAACATTCCAATGTGTTTATGGATAAGCATTTACTTGTAGATAAGTATTTGAAGAGAAGGGAACAGAGGGTTATGCTGACAGATGAGGAAGGATGTGAGAAGCCTCCAGTAACACCAGTATAGACTAGTTGGGCCTGTTTCTGTGCTGTGAATCTAAGTAATTACATGTAACATGACATTAACAAAGATGCCAATTTGTCTTGTGAGGACCCGTGTGCAAAGGTTCAGTTTAGAACATCCTCCATTTTATTAGACAGTGATGCTCCCAAATTAATCTAGTGTCAGATCCACACATGTATGATGGGGAAAATACCTGTTTGCAGTACTTAATGACAAAAAGATCGGGTTTCGGTGTAGATGTGCATCCTTCCACTGGATCCATCAGAGCCCCTGTTGGCTTGGGTGGCTCTGTCCTAAGTCAGTCCCGGATAAGAAACACTGATGCTTGCATGCTCGCCAATTGCTCAACTATAGGTCCATCTCCGATAAACACTCAGGTGGCCATTTAACATGACCATGTTTTGTCTAATTTGTTCCTTCAAAGCACCACATTGGCCAATTCATATCATCAGGTTACCATCTAAATCTACTCAAATGCAAAACAGGCCGTTTGGTTTTTACCTTCTTTGCTGATGGGGTTGTTCTGGTCTGGCTGCTCTAAATTTTTGTCCTTTCCAGCCAAAAGGACACTGGAGCATACCCATCTTGAACTCCACTGCTTGCACATCACCCTGTGTTGAGTCTCACCCATCTTCACTTCAACCTTCGGTGCTTTCCATTGTCCCCCTGTGCAACATCTTTGAATCCTTGTCCTTATCTTCAAATCCCTCTAAGGCTGCAGTCCCCACACCTCCTGTAGCTCCAGATCTCAATTCATGAGAGGCTTAAACAGAGAACTGAGGTACTTTGAGTGACTTTCCTCATTGACCTTTAACTAAACAACAGATAAACAATTTATGGAAAGGAGCAGCCAGATGGTGCATAGCGAATGGAGTCTCCCTCTGAATTAAGTAGGTGTCTTATACATGGAGCCACATTTTGCCTACGTCAAAACCATGGCTAATTAGAATGTCAAAAATGTTCACTTTTATTGACCTTGAGAAACCAATTTGTGAGGTATCTTATTTGAACAATGGACAGCTAGGATCACAGTGGATGTCCAGCACAGAAACAGGCCATTCAGCCCAACCAGTCCATGCTGGTGTTTCTGCTCCAGTCCAGCTTCCTCCCATCTATCCTCATCTAAATCTGTCATTGTAACCCTCTATTCCCTTCTCCCTCATATGTTTGCCTAGCTTCCCCTTAAATGCATCCATTCTATTCACTTCGACCACTCTCTGTGGTAGTGAGTTCCACATTCTCACTGTTCATTGGGTAAAGAAGTTTCTTCTGAATTCCCTATTGGATTTCTTAGTGATTATCTTATATTAATGGCCTTTAGTTATTATCTTCCCCACAAGAGGAAACATTCTCTCTTATCCACTCCATCAAAAACCTTCCATAATTTTAAAGACCTCTATTAGATCACCCTCAGCTTTTTTTTTCTCAAGAGAAAAGAGACCCACTTTGTCAACTCTTTCCTGAGGATCTCAGGAAGTGTGCAATGGCTGGCATTTATTGCCTCTCATGTTTGCCCTTAGAAGGTGTTGGGCTTTTCCCTTCAACTCCGAAGGCCTGTATGCCAATGTTTCTCCCACAGTGAGGTCAAGTAGCGATTTCAGGATTTTGACCCAGCGATGATGAAGGTGCAACAATATATACCTCTGTCAGGATGGTGTGTGACCTGAAGGAGAACTTGGAGGTGATGATGTTCATACAACCTCCAAACAATCAAATGACTACTTGTGGTGTCCAATGAGTGTTGCCTATACTAGAGTATTCTGACTAGATGATGACGTTGTTTAATAGGTCAGTGTATGTTAATTGTTTGTAATACTTTGTACATTGTTCTCCCAGATGCGAACCTCAATCAGTACCATCTAGATCTGCTCATTTCTCATGTACTTCACACAGAGCCAATAGTACCAATTTCTCAGCACACGATTTGTTCAGTCAGTTTGGACAAAAACACTTCATTATTGTCACACTGCTTCAATTTTGTAGTTGTTTGGCTCAAACAAAACAGGATGCTTACTGAAGTAAAGAAACATGTGTAAAACCTGCTGGGATATCATTACGTGCAGGAGGATAGTGAGTGTCCAGAATTGTGGGTAAAAACTGGAATGGAGAAAGAACCATTGAGGAAAAAGCTAATAGTTTAGAACAGTTAAAAAAAAAGACTTGCACTTATATAGTGACTTTCACATCTTCAGGGTAGCCCAAACTGGCTTGGGTCCTTGTCAATCCTATCACAGCTATTTAGGGAAAAGTACCCACCTGCCACTCCCGAAAAGAGGGGGATTTTGGGATAGAAAGAATTTGCATTTACATAGCACCTTCTTACACCCTCAGGGCAATCACAGCTAATGAAATATTTTTGAAGTGTAGTTGTGCTAATGTCCACAAATGGGACAGCCAGTTTTTCTACAGCAAGAGATGAATGACCAGATAATCTGCTTTCTGCGATGTTGCCTGAAGATAAATATTATCCAAAGCAGCAGTGAGAACTCTCCTGTCCTTTATGTGGTGCCGTTGGATCCTTAACATCCACCTGAGAAGGCTAATGGGATCTTGGTTTCACATCTGATCCAAAAGACGACACCTTTGAGTATCAGCTCAGATTTTGTGCTCAACCAGGTGGATTTGAATCCACAAATTCTGACTCGGAGGCAAGGGCTATCACTGAGTCACAGGTCCTCTGTTTGAAATAAAAACCGATATTTGCTGTACACCTGAATTATCTGTTGGAATTATTGGAATAAAATGCTGATAGTTTTATACCCGTCCCTGACACAGCCAACTCCATTGTTCAGATAATGCCATGAAATCACCTGACTGATGATCGATGTATTCAACTCAATTTGAAATCTGTCCAAAGCTGTCCCTGCTTGGGCAAAGTAAATAAATGGCAAGTCACCTGCGCATTGCACAAGTGTCAGGCCACCTTCAACAAGACACTCCCCTTGGCACTCATTGTCATCATCATTGTTGAATTGCACCATCTGAACTAACCAGAATTCCCTGCACCTTTTTGAATAGTGCCATGGGATCCTTGGCTTTGACCTGAACAGGCAGACAGCACCTCGGTTCAACACCTCACCTGAAAGAACAACAGCGACCGATAGGCCTGAGAGTTAAACCAGAGTGAGAGGTGGAGAGCACTACTGCCAGTGGGTGGGCAGTGCAGAATGGGCAGGAGGGAGTCGACAGAATAATCTTAGTAATATGTACATATATATATATAATACATATAAGCACTGTAAGCTATTTATTTTTAGGTGGGCCAGCAGGTGATTTCTTTGAGCTTTGTCACGTGTCATCAAATCCTGTGGATGAGGACAGTCAATGCCCCTACTGTTAGATGCTCTCTTTGCAGTTCCATCAAGTGGAAAGCATTTGAAATGGGCAGCAAGAAGGCCTGGACTTTGAAACCTGTGCTTTTCTGCCTTGGACTTAATTATACAAAGGAAAGAAATGGATTTGATGCCATTGACTTCTGACGGTGAGCAAGACTAAGAACAATCACAACTTGCATTTATATAGCTGTTTAGCTTAGTGAAACATCCCAAAGTGCTTTGCGGGAGCTTATTGGAGAATATTTGACACTGAACGATATAAAGAGATATGGAGAATGAAGCAAAAATTAAAATGCAACATGATAATATGCAGCTCAACTAATATGTTATCCTAAAATGAGGACAGTTGACCAAAAGGAGGTAGGTATTAAGAGACACCTTAAAGGAGGAGACAGAAAGAACATGTACACACATTGCACCTGTGTCAGCTAAACAAAATAAGCGACAGCCATTCCTTGACTCATTCCTCAGGGCAATGCCTTGACCAATCAGGGTCAAGCTGCCTGGCTTAAATTTCAAGCAATGCTTGGCAGTTAACTGCCAGCCACCATTGCTGGTGCATTATCTGTGGCAATGCCTCTACCAATCAGGGTCCATTTGCCAACTAGTCAGCACTCTCTTCACATACAGTATAAATTGTTGTCTTCCCCCAGATTGGTATTCTTGCAAAGTGTCCTGAAGAGTGCAAGATGAAAAGGTTTGACATGTCTCCTTTTTACAGCAATACTGGAGTGACAGTCTTAATTTTTATGCTCAAGTGTTGTAGAGAGTCTTGAGTGCAGAACCTGATGGTCCTGAGGTGAGAGTGCTGAGCCGTGCTGAAAGACGAGCAGGAATTGGAACTGACTGGATTGCTCTACAGAGAGCTAGCATGGACTCGATGGGCCAGATGGCTCCTTCTGTGCCTTAATGAGAATAACGACTCTAACATTTAAAATAATAACCATTGTCCAGGACATAAGGAGAACTTCCTGATCAGCTTAGAATAGTGATGTGGGATTTGTTACGTCCATCTGAAAGAGCAGATGGAGCCTTGTCAGAGAGCACCTCCAACAGTGCAGCACTAGGCCATGGCTGACACCTGTAGCCCCGCCATCCACTTCCCCTGCTTTATGATTGCTCAGGAGTTGTAGGGCCTCATCATGTGAGGTGAAAACTTGGAGCCGGTGGGGGGTTGGGGGGGGCGGGGGGGGGGGTGGGGGTGGTGTGGATGGGCGGGGAGGGGGTCGTCACACCTCTAGTGGATTTTGTCAGGTGTTGCTTCAGGCCACTCTTTTGAGGAGAAAGTGCATAGTGTAAAGGCTATGGCCTTAGCATTTTATCAAGTAACACCTCATTTCAGTAATCATTCCTTGAGTGGAGTGAGACCGAATGTAGGCATCGTGCTACAGTGTGGGCTTCTGAGAGTTGCATCCAGGTGGCACTGTAAGTATGAGTGTGTTCGCTGAGGAGAGGAAACTGGGGAATGGGAGGAAGCAATGATAGTGAGACTGAAAACGCTAAACAGAGAGGACAGGCTGCATTGACCAGGCATGTATTCCCTTGAATATAGAAGATTAAGGGGGGTTAATGTAATTGAAGTGTTTAAGGTGATTATAGATTTGATATGGTAGAGGGAACGATATTTCCTCTGGTGGAGAATTTGAAACATGGCAGCATAATCTTAAAGTTAGAAGCAAGCCGTTTAGGGGTAATATGAGGAAACATTATACAAAGTGTAGTAGAAATCAGAACTCTACCCCCCGCCCCCCCAGCCCCCCGCCAAGCTGTTGAGGTGGAGGGGAGGGGTTAATTGAAAATTTCATAATGGAGGTGGATTGTTTATTGTGGGGTAAGGGTATTAAGGGATATGGAACCAACGCGGGTAGATACAGATCAGCTATGATCTAACTGAATGGCGGAACAGGGAGAACCTGCTTTACCTCCTCATGTGTTCCCAGAGTGAGAGACGCAGATGAATCTTAGGGACATTAGTGGTGAGTTGTAGATGGTCAACACAGTGAAGGCAAAGTGGTTTTAAATGTGAAGCTTGCTCCCTCCAGCAGACTCTTCCACCATGTGACTGCACCTTCTCACCCTGCCGGGGCACTGAACCTCTTTCAGCACTGGTCTTTCCCATGCAGTTCCCAACTCCTTGCCCTCTGCCTACTGTAGCTTGCCTGCCTCAATACCAAGTCGCTTGGATCAATAAACTCTCCGGAGAGGAGTTTACAAACCGGAGGCACTGCATCCCACTGTTGTGCTATGCCTTTCTGATCTTGCTGCCCCTTTAAGTTGCCACCAATGGATCACACAGAGCCATCCCTCAGACAGGGAGTTCCCACAAGAGACAGCACATGACACTCAACAACAATCCTACACATACACCAACACAATGCAAATGTCTGTGTGTACATATGCATGTGCCTGTGAATCTCTTATGTGTACATGTCTGTTTATACATGTTCATATGCACACTCCACATGCTATAACAGCCTGCTGGGTTCACATGTGAAGAATGGTCAGGACAAACAGAAACACTGCTCCAAGAGACTGAGAAGCAAGTGCCTCACACTTTAGTGCCCTTTTCAAACCTCACATGGCCAGAAACATCTTTGCCCACTAGGTGGGCGCTCTTGGATGGTGAGCACTCCCTCCTTGTCAGCAGTGTGTAGGCATACTCCGAATGCAGATTTTTGTTCTATTTTTTCTTCCGTGGGATGTGGGTATCACAGGCAAGGCCTGCGTTTTTTTGCCCAGCCCTAATTGCCCTTGAACTGAGTGGCTTGCTCAGTTACTTCAGAGTCAACCACATTGCTGTGGGTCTGGAGTCACGTGTAGGCCAAGGACAGCAGATTTCTTTCTCTAAAGGGCATTAGCGAACCAGATTTTTTTTTTTGACAACAATTGACAATGGCTTCGTGACCAGCTTTTAATTATATGAATTTAAATTCCAGCAGCTTCCTCGGTGGGATTTGAACCTGTTTCCCCTGAGCATTAGCCTGGTCTCTTGGGTTACTCATCCAGTGACAACACCACTATGCCACTACCTCACACACCAGCCTCTGGTCTGCTGAGTCTGGGTTGGGTACACAGCGGCCAAAAGGAAGCCAGCGTACAGATCCCTTTCCTCAATGGTCCTGAGAGCTTGTTTGGCAGGCTGGATTTGTTTATTTATTCAGGAGTGAGGCAGTGAGCCTGGGACTGATGGAGAGAAAAGAACGGTTGGACTATTTAAGCCACTTCAATCCCATGCTACTGAAGGACAATTACTGAACTGGAGCGGAGTCATCGACCACAACTGGAATAATTATTAAACACGGACAGCCCCGGCCAGACTGAACAATTCCACACCAGCCCTCGGTTTCAATGGGTAAATGAATTCAGCTCCATCGTTGCAACTTAACTATTAATAACAGGAACAAATTTGCAGATTTAGATGTAAATTTACAGAAGTAAGTAGCCCAGCCGAAGACAACATTTGCCAGGAGGTCCAGTTCAGGCTCACTGCACTTCAAACACCCTCACTGAGTCAGAAGGGCCATGGGGTCGAACCCCACGCCAGAGACCTGAGCACAGCGTCTGGGCTGACCACCGCAGTGTACTGAGGGAGCGCTGGATGGCTGGAGGTGCCTTTGTAGGCATGAGATATTAAACTGAGGCCCGGTCTATCCTATCAGAAGGGGGAGGGGGGTGGTAAAATATCCAACAACACTATTTGAAAAAGAGCAGAAGATGTCCTGCTCAATATTTATCCCTCAACCACTAAAACTGGTCATTTTGTGGGATCTTGCTGTGTGTGATATAGCTGCTGCGTTTCCTACATTGAAGCAGTACCTGCAGTTTAAAAGGACTTTGGCTGTGCAGTGCGTCGGAATTTCTCAATGACCATAAGAGGTGCTATAGAAATGAAAGTCTTCCCTTACACAGCGTCAACAAGGAATGTGGGGGAAGAATTGAATGAGAGGGTTGAACTGAAAGAGTGGGAGAAGAGACAAGTTACAACAGCCAATCAGGAGAATCCAGACAGAGGCTCCATCAAGTTTGTGAGTGGTTCTGGGCAGTGAGACCTGAGGGGCCCTCTGTGCACAGTAAGGTTGGTCATTCTTTTTTGGCAAAAATATACTTTATTCATAAAATATCTGAAAGGACATTACAAAACATTTCAAATGGCCATCACAAAAAGTGCACTCAGATTCAAGTTTTCCACATACATCATGTTGCACTCTGAGGTGCTTCAATACAATTGTGATACATGTAATAGTCACTGTATACATTCAGTGTGAGCCGTACAGCCCGAGGGGTCTATACCTTTCCCAGCCCTTCGGTGCACTATGGCAGAAAGGTCTTAGACAGCGACCTTTCCCCATTGTGCCTTTGCAGCGGCTGCCCCAAGCTTTAGTGTGTCCCTCAGCACGTAGTCCTGGACCTTGGAATGTGCCAGTCTGCAACACTTGGTCGGGGACAACTCTTTGCACTGGAAGATCAACAAGTTTCAAAGAGCATCTTTCACCAAGTTGATGATCCTCCAGCTGCAGTTGATGTTTGTCTCAGTGTGTGTCCCTGGGAACAGCCCGTAGAGCACAGAGTCCTGTGTCACAGAACTGCTCCGGATGAACCTCAACAGAAACCACTGCATCTCACTCCAGACCTTCTTTACAAAGGCACATTCCACAAGGAGGTGGACAATTGTCTCTTCCCCACCACAGCCACCTCGAGGGCAACATCTGAAGGAGGTGAGACTCCTGACTTGTAGGAAGGACCTGATGGGGAGGGCCTTTAAGTTTGGCCATATCTTCGTGAGGTGAGCCTATGGTTTTCTCCCCCCTAAAGCTGCGCCCTTCAAGTGTAAACTCAAACTCACACTGTCTGTTCCCCTCCCTGTTGCTGTGTTAGAATTGGGGCTCTCCACACACTCTCCGCACTCAACCCTCCCGCAGCTTCTCACCTCCCTCAGGCCACATTCCTCATATCTCAACCTTCAGGAATTTGAACTCTAAACTTGCTGTCATCTAATCACTGTTTCATCCCAACATCCTCCATCTTCTGTCTTGAGTTCCAAGGAAGAGTCATATTGGACTCGAAACAGTAACTTACAGATGCTGCCAGACCTGCTGAATATTTCCAGCTCTTGCTTTTTTTATTTCAATCCTCCATTCTCCACCTTGTTGGGACTCCTGACCCGGTAGGCCTCAACCTTCATTTTGGGTCCTTTCTACTTGTCAGGTACCTCCTGAAAAGGCTGGAGCCTGAAGCTGATTTAATTCAGCTTGTGCAGTGATGCAGTGCTGTTATTCACCACTTGGGAGCTGCTGAGAGCCTTCTGTGCATTAGAGCTGCCTGCTCGCACAATCTCATTTCACACCTGTATTTTCAGCACTGGCTGGGAGATGAGGACTCACGCAGGGCCTGGGAGAGATAGAGGAGGAGGGGGACAGATGGAGGAGAAGGGGTTGAGGTGGGCGGGGGCGAACAGTCTGCCTTATGCTGCGCCGCTTGGCTTCTCCGCTTTGTTTTTTTCTCATATGGGTGGCAGTGAGCCATGAAGGATAGTCATAGCTTGCCCTCCTCCTGCACCTGGCACTGCCTCCAGCCTTTGAGAACTCCACATCCTTCGCAACCTTTGAAAATGCTGCCACTTCTCTATTGAAAAAGAGTATTTATCTTCAGGATGTGGCAATTATTGCCCACCCCCTCCTGGTTGACCAGGTAAGATGGTGGTGGGCCTTCTCATTGAACCACTGACAACCTTTCGATACAACTGATGGGCTTGCTGCCTCATATCAGAGGGCAGGTAAGAGTCAACCATATTAGCGTGGGACTTGAGTCACATTAGAAACCTGACTGCTTAAGGACATTAGTGGGCCAGTGGGACTTTATGACAGTACAACAGCGTCAGCGTGAATTTAAATTCTCAAACCGCCTGAGCAGATTTGAACTCACATTGTCTGGACTATTTGCCCTGTCATGGGGAGATCACAGAATCACAGAGTGCAGAAGAGGCCCTTCGGCCCATCGAGTCTGCACCGACACATGAGAAACACCTGACCTACCTACCTAATCCCATTTACCAGCACTTGGCCCATAGCCTTGAATGTTATGACGTGCCAAGTGCTCATCCAGGTGCTTTTTAAAGGATGTGAGGCAACCCACCTCCACCACCCTCCCAGGCAGTGCATTCCAGACCGACACCACCCTCTGGGTAAAAAATCTTTTCCTCACATCCCCCCTTAACCTCCTGCCCCTCACCTTGAACTTATGTCCCCTCATGACTGACCCTTCAACTAAGGGGAACAGCTGCTCCCTATCCACCCTGTCCATGCCCCTCATAATCTTGTACACCTCGACCAGGTTGCCCCTCAGTCTTCTCTGCTCCAATGAAAACAACTCAAGGCTATCCAACTTCTCTTCATAACTTAAATGTTTCATCCCAGGCAACATCCTGGTGAATCTCCTCTGCACCCTCTTCAGAATCATATTCTTCCAGCCACTAAAGCATCCTTCTGTCATCACCCTCTGTCTCCTACAGCTAAGCCAATTTTGAATCCACCTTATCAAATTACCCTGTATCCCATGTGCATTTGCCTTTTTTATAAGTCTCCCATGTGGAACCTTGTCAAAGGCTTTGCTGAAATCCATATACATGACATCGACTGCACTACCCTCATCTACACGCCTGGTTACCTCCTCAAAACATTCAATCAAATTTGTTAGGCATGAATTCCCTCTGACAAAACCATGCTGACTATCCCTGAACAAACCTTGTCTCTCCAAGTGGAGATAGATTCTCTCCTTCAAAATTTTATCCAATAGTTTCCCTACCACTGATGTGAGACTCACTGGCCTGTAGTTCCCTGGTTTATCTCCAGAACCCCTCTTAAATAGCGGAACCACATAAGCTGTTCTCCAGTCCTCTGGCACCTCCCCCGTGGCCAGAGAGGAATTAAAAATTTGGGTCAGAGCCCCTGCGATCTCCTCCCTTGCCTCTCTCAGCAATCTGGGACACAAATCATCCAGACCTGGAGATTTGTCCAGTTTTAAGCCTGCCAACACCTCCAATACCTTGTCACTCCCTATATCAATTTGCTCAAGAACCTCACTGTCTCTCTCCCCGAGTTCGATACCTTTATCCTCATTCTCTTTGGTGAAGAAGGCTGTGAGGTATTCAACACTCTACCAATGTCCTCTGGCTCCACCCATAGATTGCCCCCTTGGTCCCTAATTCCCATTGTTATACTTATAGAATATCTTGGGATTTTCCCTACTTTTACCAGCCAGAGCTTTTTCATGTCCCCTTTTTGCTCTCCTAATTGCTTTTTTAAGCTCCACCCTGCACTTTCTGTACTCCACTAATGCCTCTGCAGATTTGCTTCCCTTGTACCTGCTAAAAGCCTCTCTTTTCCTTCTCATCGTAACCCGAATATCCCTGGTCATCCATGGTTCTCTGGGCTTGTTACTCCTTCCTATCACCGTAGAGGGAACATGTTGAGCCTGTGCCCTCCCCATTTCCTTTTTGAACGCCCCCCACTGCTCCTCTGTAGATCTCCCTTGGAGATGGTGGCACAGTGGTAATATCACTGGACTAGTAATCCAGGGGCCTGGTCTAATGCTCTGGGGGACATGGGGCTGAATCTTTGGCTCGGCGAGCAGGGGCGGGGCCCACTCACCAAGGTGTAAAATGATGCGGGGTGACATCGGGCGTGTGTCCCTACATCACCGCGCGTCATTTAGATTTTCAGTTCGGCGGGCAGACAGCCGAGTTGGCTGCGCACCCACCGAACTGCCAAAGGCCTGTTAAGGCCATTAATGAACTAATTGAGCCTATTGAGAAAGCTGCCAGTCCAACCTTAAGGTTGGCAGGCAAAGAGCCCAGGCGGCCTTCGCATTTTTCATGGAACCTCATCCATGGTCAGGATGAGGTTTCATGAAGGGTTTATATATTAAATACATTTTTTCATTAAAGTTCATTGACATGCCCCAGCTTCTGTGACACTGTCACATGAGGGGACGCCTTAAAATTTTTTTCTTTTTTATTAACATATGTGGAACTTAAACTAACCTCCCTGAGGCTGGTCGGGTCCGTGCCCACCACTGCACAACCCACCCAATGGGGGCAGAATTCTACCCATGGGTTCAAATCCAACCATGGCAGCTGGTGGAATTTAAATTCAATTAATAAATCTGGAACATAAAGCTTGTCTCAGTAATGGTGACCATGAAACTATCATTCATTATTGTTAAAAAACCCATCTGGTTCATTAATGCCCCTAGGGAAGGAAATCTGCTGTCCTTACCTGGTCTGGACTGCATGTGACTCCAGACCCACAGTAATGTAGTTGACTCTTAACTGCTCTCTGAAATGGCCTAGCAAGACACGCAGTTCAAGGACAATTAGGGATGGGCAATGAATGAATGTTTAAAAAAAAATGTAGATGATTTTGTGGAACCAGGCTCAGTGCTCTGTGCCTGGGCCACTTGGATAAGATGCTGGAAGTGGTGAGCTGCCTACTTGAACTGCTGCTGTCCATGTGATGTAGATGCACCCACAGTGCTGTTAGGGATTTAGTTCCAGGAATTTGACCCAGTCACAATAAATGAATGGCAATTTTGTTAAAAGGGATTGTGTTTAGAAGGGAACCTGAAACTGATGCTGTTCCTATGTGCTTGATGCCCTTTTGCTTCTAGATGGTAGAGATCACAGGTTTGGAAGGTGCTGTCAAAGAAGCCTTGCTGAGTTGTTGCAGTGCATCTTGTAGATGATACACACTGCAGCCTGGTACAATGTTGGTAGAGGGAGTGGAAAATGGGCAATATCCTGAGGTGAGGCCTATTCCTACTGCAGACTCAATTTCCCTCCCCAACCCACCTCAAGCTGTGCTAGAGCAGTTACCCCCTCCAAGCTACACCTCCCCTGACCTCCTTTCTATCACAAGTAAATCTCTTTTTGTATCTACTTTATGTTATTCTATTGGGCTGGATTTTCGCAAGTTGGGAAGACTCCATGAACATTTAAAATGGTGGGAACACCCCTATTCCTAGTCAAAACCATTTTTGGGGATAGGAGGAGGAGTTTGGGGCATGATCTACAAGGCATGAATCAAGAATTTGGTGGTCCATTTGAAATTAGTTGAAAGCTGAAACAAACCCCACTTTGGCCTTTGCAAGGGCCTTAACTTGCAATGTGGGAGTCACAAATTGATGGAATGGACACAAATGCTCTTGAAGGGTGGATACAATATGTATAACTGCCATGATCTGAAGATTTTAAATCTCCTGCTCTTGAAACTTCAAAAAAATGGCGACGGCTGTCAGGGAGTTCAAAAAAGCCTCGGCTGCATTGCTTTGATTGACATGTGTAGGTTCAAAAAAGAAGTAGCATTTGATCATGAAGTTTCAATAGAGTTCTTTGTTCACATTTCGCCAAGGGTTATCATTATGTCATTATGAATGCATGGCTGAGTTTCAAAAGCCACAATTTTCTCTGCAGAGGGTTCTGAGTTTATAGTTTGATTGAATCTTAAAGAGGCTATTAAAGGATTTGTTATATTTGATGTGGGGTTCTGAACAAAAATTTGTTTTTATAAGAGATTAACCACTTGAAGAGAGTTAAAAGCTTTGAATGTCTTTTATGAATAGAAGCCTTTTTTCCCACTCTCAATTATGTGGTTGTGAGATCTGTATTAATGATTAGACTTTTTTCATCTCCACATGGCTCCTAAGGTCTGTTCTTGGTGAATATTGGGTGAGTGGCTATGGAGGTGGCATGAAGGGTATGAGGGGACATGGGGGGGATGGGTGGGGGCATGAGTCGGTATGGGGGGGCATGGGGCTGTGGGTGGAGATGAGGGCTGAAGGACCCAACAATTTCTAAAACAACTGTGATAAAGTCCACCCAGCCCATCTCAACACTTGTCAATCCCCCCACACCACCAACCACACCCCCTCTCCTCCCCCCCTGCTGCAAACTGGCCCATCTTCACCCCACTTTCATTCCCTGGAGTGAATATTGTACATTTTAGGGTGGTTTTTACCATGGTAGGCCCGACGAGCTAGGAAATTTCTCATGTCAAGCTACCTGCCTCAGTAACCAAAATCCGACCCTATGCCACTCTCTTTCTCTCTCCCTTCTGTTTTCCTATAGCCTGAATTTTCATGGGGATGGAAAGGGTCTCCAGCTCACCCATCATGGCACCAGAGCCCAAATTCTGGAAGCCCCCACCTCTGAACCCGGCACCCACCATTTTTGCCAGTGGCAGGTTGTAGCTGCACATTCATAGTTTACGGAGTGGCTACACATTGAGAAGTGCAGCTGCCTTCAGACAGACCCATTTTTCATTAGTGGAATATCCAAAGCACAACTCATGAGCTTTAGACCTTCGAGGAAATGGCCTTAACTACCAGAGTTATTTAGAGACATAGGGTACCATTTTGGATATGTCCAGATACCCCTCTGGGAAAGGTACTGTTTGTGATAGAGGTAAGTTGCCCTTTGGGTGAGGTAAGGTGCCCTTTCAGATTTGTAAAATTAGACATGAATGTGCATAAAAAATGGATAAGCTCTGTGGAACTGTCAAGTTTTGCCCAAGGGATATAATTATAGGATTTGTGCTGTATGCCTGATTCCACAGCCTATCATTATCACAGTGGGGTGCCTGTCAGTTCACAGTTTGATTGACAGCTCCAAGCAGTTATAAAGTCTTTGCTGTGGCACCATGAATACAAATGGATGTTTTTATAGACGTACTTGAATGAAATGTTTATTTTTATAAGGGGTTAAATAGTTGAAGGAATTTAAATATATTGAATGGGTTTTTTTTATGAATGATAGTGTCTTTTTTAATAAATTCTTTAATAGACATTATTTTCCTTCATCTTACCATGACTCCTAAGGTTTTCCCATGCTGGATACTGGGTGAGTTGACATGGAGGGTGCAAGGGGGAGCATGGATTGGAATGAATTCTCATAGAGGGTATAAAAGGCTATGGGGTGGGTAGAAGGACATAGGTTGGCATAGGGTGTCTAGAAACATAGGGCTGGATTTTCACCTTGACGCGTGCAGACGTGCGCCTGACACGCATGGGCGTGAATTAGCACGCAATGGCGTCAGCCGAGTGTCCCAACATCTTTGTGCATTCACTCGATATTTCGGTTGGTGAGCATGCACAGGAGTCAGCAGCGCGCCCGCCGACATTTAAGAGTGTTGTTAAGCCCATGAATAAATTAATTGAACTGAATTTTTCCCTTACGGTTGGCGGGCGGGCAAAAAGGCCAAGTGACCTTTGGATTTTTGAAAAAAACCTCATTCACAGGCGGGATGAGGTTTCCGATGTTAATTAAAAATAAAATAGGTATGTTTAAATCTTATTTCTAACATGACCCTGCTCATGTGACAGAGTCACGTGAGGGGACATGTTTTCCTTTTTTTAAAAAAACTTTATCTTTCATGTGAAGAATCGTCAGCTCCCTGAGGCCACTCTGTGCCTACAGGGAGCTTTCTGTACCACGCACTGACTTCCACGCTCGCCTCCATCCCACCCGCCACCTAGGCAGCCCTGAGCGCTTCCGTGCCCGATTCTCGCTGGCTGGCCGTTGATTAGCCAGCCAAAGTGAAATCAGTGTCGGGGTGCGATCGTGGGCGGTGGACCGTTCTCCCTTATCTATTCTGCTCCTGGGCCTGCTCTTTGCGTCCGCCTGACAGGGGGAAAGTCCTCCCCATAGAAAATAGGGGCAGGAGTAGGCCATTCGGCTCTTCAAGTCTGCTCCACCATTCAATATGATCATGGCTGCTCCTCTATCTCACCATACCCCGTGTTGTCCCCATATGCTTGAAGCCTTTAAAGTCCAAAAATCTATTTCCTTCTTGACAATATTCAGTGACTTGATCTCCACAGCTCTCTGGGGTAGAGAATTCCACAGGTTCACCATCCTCTTGAGTGAAGAAGTTTCTCCTCATCTCAGTCCTAAATGGCCTACCCTGTATCCTGAGACTGTGACCCCTTGTTCTAGACCTCCCCCACCCCCAGCCAGAGGAAACATCATTCCTGCAGCCAGTCTGTCCAGCCCGGTCAGAATTTTATACGTTTCAATGAGACCCCCTCTCATGCTTCTAAACTCCAGTGAGTACAGGTCTAGTCGGCCCAATCTCTCCTCATACGACAATCCTGCCATCCCAGGAATCAGTCTGGTGAACCTTCGCTGCACTCCCTCTATGGCAAGTATATCCTTTCCTAGGTAAGGAGACCAAAACTGCACACAATATTCCAGGTGAAATCCCACCAAATCCCTGCACAGCTGCAGTAAGACATCCTTGCTCCTGTACTCAAGCCCTCTCGCAATGAAGGCCAACATACCTGGAACACTGTGTACAGTTTTGGTCTCCTTATCTGAGGAAGGATGTTCTTGCTATAGAGGGAGTGCAGCGAAGGTTTACCCGACTGATTCCTGGGATGGCGGGACTGACATATGAGGAGGGATTGAGTCGGTTAGGATTATATTCACTGCAGTTCAGAAGAATGAGGTGGGGGATCTCATAGAAATCTATAAAATTCTAACAGGACTAGACAGGGTAGATGCAGGAAGGATGTTCCCGATGGTGGGGGAGTCCAGAACAGGGGTCACAGTCTGAGGATATGGGGTAGACCATTTAGGACTGAGATGAGAAGAAATTTCTTCACCCAGAGAGTGATGAGCCTGTGGAATTCATTACCACAGAAAGTAGTTGAGGCCAAAACATTGTATGTTTTCAAGAAGGAGTTAGCTATAGATCTTGGGGTGAAAGGGATCAAAGGGTATGGGGAGAAAGCAAGAGCAGGCTATTGAGTTGGATGATCAGCCATGATCATAATGAATGGCGGAGCAGGCTCAAAGGACCGAATGGCCTACTCCTGCTCCTAGTTTCTATATTTCGATATACCATTTGCCTTCTTAACTGCTTGCTGTACCTGCATGCTTGCTTTTGGTGATTGGTGTACAAGGACACCCAGGTCCCTTTGTATATGAACATTTCCCAATCTATCATCATTTAAATGACACCCTGCCATTCTTGTTTCTCCTATTGAAGTGGATAACTTGACATTTCTCCACTTTATGCTGCATCTGCCATGTATTTGCCTGCTCCCTCAACCTGTTTAAAACACCTTGAAGCCTCTTAACAGCTTCCTCATCGCTCACATTCCCACCAATTTTTGTGTCATCAGCAAACTTGGAAATGTTACATTTGGTTCCCTCATCCCAATCATCGATATATATATATTGTGAATAGCTGGGGCCCAAGCACTGATCCCTGTGGTACCCCACTAGTCACTGCCTGCCACTCCAAAAAAGACCCATTTATTCCTACTCTCTGGGCAGGATTTTGCCCTTGGCGGGGTGCTCGGCAAGGGCAGGTGGAGGTGATCAGGAAGCCTACCACTGCCCACGATCAGTGCCACACTGCGATTTTACACGCCAGTGTGGAATGTGACCAGCAGCGCTCAGCGCTGCCTGTGCTGGGGGGGGGGGGTGGGGGAGGAGGGGGGAGGGGGTGGAGGAGGGTGAGCGGGACGAGCACGAACTTCATGCACATGCACGAAAAAGTGCTTCAATCTCCCTGAGGCATGAAGCGGGCACATGTTTTTAATTCAAGTGTGAAGTTTTCATTTTATTTTTATTTGCTTTAAGAAGCCTCATCCCGCCCGTGGATGAGGTTTGCTAAAAAGTGCCTAGGCCGCTTGGCGTTTTTGCCTGCCCGCCAACCGTTAAGTTGGACGGGCTGCGTAAATTTGACATTGATTACCTTTTCAATGGCCTTAATAGGCCTTTTAATTGTCAGCAGGCGTGCTGCCAACCCCGGTGCGTGCCCGTCAAACAAAATATCACAGACCTACACGACGATGTCAGGGCGCTCGCCCGATGTCATTGCGCGCCATTTTACCCTTGTCTGGGTCAGGCACGCGTTCACCTGCCAAGCTCAATATTCTGTCCTCTGTTTCCTGCTAACCAATTCTCAGTCCATTCCAATATATTACCCCCAGTCCCATGTGCTTTAATTTTACACACTAACCTCTTACGTGGGACTTTACCAAATGCTTTCTGAAAATCCAAGTACACTGGTTCTCCCTTACCTACTCTGCTAGTTACATCCTCCAAAAAACTCCTGTAGGTTTGTCAAACATGACTCTCCTTTGATTAATCCATGTTGACTTTGCCTAATCCCATTGATATTTTCTAAGTGTCCTGTTATCACATCCTTTATAATAGACTCTAGCATTTTCCCTGCTACTGATGTTAGGGCTAACTGGTCAGTAATTCGCTGTTTCCTCCCTCCCTCCTTTTTTGAATAGTGAGGTTACATTTTCCACCCTCCAATCTGCCGGGACTGTTCCAGAATCTACAGAATTTTGGAAGATGTCAACCAACAGATGTTTCCATGGCCACCTCCTTTAGTACCCTGGGATGTAGATTATCAGGCCCTGGGGATTTTTCTGTTTTCAGTCCCATTAATTTCTCCAGCACTATTTTTTTAGTAATACTAATTTCCTTCAATCCCTCCTTCTCACTAGACCTTTGGTTCCCTAGTATTTCTGGGAAGTTATTTATGTCTTCCTCCATGAAGACAGAACCAAAGTAGTTGTTTAATTGCTCTGTCATTTCCTTGTTCTCTATTATAAATTCTCCCCTTTCAAACTGTAAGGAACCTACAGTTGACTTCACTAATCTTTTTCTTTTTACATCCTTGTAGAAGCTTTTATAGTCTGCTTTTATGTTCCTTTCAAATTTACTCTCATACTCTATATTTTCCCCTCTTAATCAATCTCTTGGTCCTCCTTTGCTGAATTCTAAACTGCTTCCATTCCTCAGACTTGCTACTTTTTTAGCAACTTTATGTGACTCCTCTTTGGATTTAATATTATCCTTAAATTTTTTTGTTATCCATAGTTGGACCACTTTTCCTGTTTTTGCACCAGAAAGGAATGTATAACTGTTGAAATGCTTACATTCGCTCCTTAAATATTAGCCATTGTCTATCTACCATCATGCCTTTTAATGAAGTTTCCCAATCTATCTTAGCAACCTCATGCCTCATACCTTCATAGTTTCCTTTGTTAAGATTTGGGACTCTAGTTTTATAACAGACTACTTCACTTTCCATCCTAATGAAGAATTCTATCATGCTATGGTCACTGTTCCCTAAAGGACCCCACAAGATTACTAATTAACCCCTTCTAATGGCACAAAAGCAAATTCAGGATAGTTGGTTTTTCGACATACTGGTCTAAAAAAACCATCTCATACACACTCCAGGAATTCATCTGCAACAGTATTATTGCTAATTTGGTTTGCCCAGTCTATATGTAAATTAAAGTCACCCATGATCACTGTAGCACCCTTGTTACATGCGTCTCTAATTTCCTGTTTAATGCTGTCCCATACCATCACTACTGTTTGGAGGTCTATAGACAACTCCTACTAATACTTTCTGCCCCTTGTTGCCTCTTAGCTCCACCCAGACTGACTCTACATCTAGGTTTTCTGAGCCAATATCACTCTGATTTCATCCTCAACTAACAACACCATGCAACATCCTTTTCCATACAAATATCAAGTACCCTTGGGTATTCAGTTCCCAGCCTTAGTCACCCTGCAGCCGTGTCTCCGTAACCACAATCATATAATTCCCACTTACATCTATTTGCACTATTAATTTGTCTACCTTATTGTGAATACTCTGTGCCTTCAGACACAGGGTCTTTTTAACATTTTTATGCACTTTTTATGTACTGCAGCCCTATTTGCTGCTCGCCCTTGTTTTCTCTAGCCTTTCACTTTTGCCTTCTACTTTTTTGTCTTTCCTTCCTATCTTTGTTTCCCTCTCTTGTGTCTCCCCACTCAGGGCCCTGGGAGGTGGGTGGAGGGGCATAGGTTGGCATGGAGGGTATGAGGGACCCTGTGGGGGTGGGTGAGGGGCATGAGGTACGATGAGTTGGCAAAGCTGGGGAGTGCGTGTGGGGAAGGTGAGTGGGTGGGTGGGCTAGAGGGCTGCTTTTTGTTTTATTCTTTATCTTACAAGCCCCAGAACGCTGAGGCGGACCTTTCACCCAGCCCAGCAGCACCTGCGCCAGCAGTGCCTGCACCAGCAGCACCTGCACCAGCAGCTCCAGCACCAGCAGCGCCTGCACCAGCAGCTCCAGCACAAGCAGCGCCTGCACCAGCAGCTCCAGCACCAGCAGTGCCTGCACCAGCAGCTCCAGCACCAGCAGCGCCTGCACCAGCAGCTCCAGCACCAGCAGCGCCTGCACCAGCAGTGCCTGCACCAGCAGTGCCTGCACCAGCAGCTCCAGCACCAGCAGCACCTGCACCAGCAGCTCCAGCACCAGCAGCGCCTGCACCAGCAGCGCCTGCACCAGCAGCTCCAGCACCAGCAGTGCCTGCACCAGCAGCTCCAGCACCAGCAGCTCCTGCACCAGCAGTGCCTGCACCAGCAGCTCCAGCACCAGCAGCTCCAGCACCAGCAGCGCCTGCACCAGCAGCGCCTGCACCAGCAGCTCCAGCACCAGCAGTGCCTGCACCAGCAGCTCCAGCACCAGCAGCGCCTGCACCAGCAGCACCAGCAGCGCCTGCACCAGCAGCTCCAGCACCAGCAGTGCCTGCACCAGCAGCTCCAGCACCAGCAGTGCCTGCACCAGCAGTTCCAGCACCAGCAGCGCCTACATCAGCAGCACCAGCAGCGCCTGTACCAGCAGTGCCTGCACCAGCAGCTCCAGCACCAGCAGTGCCTGCACCAGCAGCTCCAGCACCAGCAGTGCCTGCACCAGCAGCTCCAGCACCAGCAGCGCCTGCACCAGCAGCTCCAGCACCAGCAGCGCCTGCACCAGCAGTGCCTGAACCAGCAGCTCCAGCACCAGCAGTGCCTGCAGCAGCAGCTCCAGCACCAGCAGCTCCTGCACCAGCAGCTCCAGCATCAGCAGCGCCTGCACCAGCAGCTCCAGCACCAGCAGTGCCTGCACCAGCAGCTCCAGCACCAGCAGCGCCTGCACCAGCAGCTCCAGCACCAGCAGCACCTGCACCAGCAGTGCCTGCACCAGCAGTGCCTGCACCAGCAGCTCCAGCACCAGCAGCGCCTGCACCAGCAGCTCCAGCACCAGCAGCGCCTGCACCAGCAATGCCTGCACCAGCAGCTCCAGCACCAGCAGTGCCTGCACCAGCAGCTCCAGCACCAGCAGCTCCTGCACCAGCAGTGCCTGCACCAGCAGCTCCAGCACCAGCAGCTCCAGCACCAGCAGCGCCTGCACCAGCAGTGCCTGCACCAGCAGCTCCAGCACCAGCAGCGCCTGCACCAGCAGCTCCAGCACCAGCAGCGCCTGCACCAGCAGCACCAGCAGCGCCTGCACCAGCAGCTCCAGCACCAGCAGCTCCAGCACCAGCAGTGCCTGCACCAGCAGCTCCAGCACCAGCAGCGCCTACATCAGCAGCACCAGCAGCGCCTGCACCCGCAGTGCCTGCACCAGCAGTGCCTGCACCAGCAGCTCCAGCACCAGCAGTGCCTGCACCAGCAGCTCCTGCACCAGCAGTGCCTGCACCAGCAGCTCCAGCACCAGCAGCTCCAGCACCAGCAGCGCCTGCACCAGCAGTGCCTGCACCAGCAGCTCCAGCACCAGCAGCGCCTGCACCAGCAGCTCCAGCACCAGCAGCACCTGCACCAGCAGCACCAGCAGCGCCTGCACCAGCAGCTCCAGCACCAGCAGCGCCTGCACCAGCAGCTCCAGCACCAGCAGTGCCTGCACCAGCAGCTCCAGCACCAGCAGCGCCTACATCAGCAGCACCAGCAGCGCCTGCACCAGCAGTGCCTGCACCAGCAGTGCCTGCACCAGCAGCTCCAGCACCAGCAGTGCCTGCACCAGCAGCTCCAGCACCAGCAGTGCCTGCACCAGCAGCTCCAGCACCAGCAGTGCCTGCACCAGCAGCTCCAGCACCAGCAGCGCCTGCACCAGCAGCTCCAGCACCAGCAGCGCCTGCACCAGCAGTGCCTGCACCAGCAGCTCCAGCACCAGCAGTGCCTGCAGCAGCAGCTCCAGCACCAGCAGCTCCTGCACCAGCAGCTCCAGCACCAGCAGCGCCTGCACCAGCAGCTCCTGCACCAGCAGCTCCAGCACCAGCAATGCCTGCACCAGCAGCTCCTGCACCAGCAATGCCTGCACCAGCAGCTCCTGCGCCAGCAGCTCCTGCACCAGCAGCTCCAGCACCAGCAATGCCTGCACCAGCAGCCTGCACCAGCAGCTCCAGCACCAGCAGCGCCTGCACCAGCAGCTCCTGCACCAGCAGCTCCAGCACCAGCAGTGCCTGCACCAGCAGCTCCAGCACCAGCAGCGCCTGCACCAGCAGCTCCAGCACCAGCAGCGCCTGCACCAGCAGCGCCTGCACCAGCAGCGCCTGCACCAGCAATGCCTGCACCAGCAGCTCCTGCAGCAGCAGTGCCTGCACCAGCAGCTCCTGCACCAGCAGCGCCTGCAACAGCAGTGCCTTCACCAGCAGCTCCTGCACCAGCAGCTCCTTCAGCAGCAGTGCCTGCACCAGCAGAGCCTGCAACAGCAGCACCTGCACCAGCAGCTCCAGCACCAGCAGCGCCTGCACCAGCAGCTCCAGCACCAGCAGTGCCTGCACCAGCAGCTCCTGCACCAGCAGCGCCTGCACCAGCAGCTCCAGCAGCAGCAGCTCCAGCACCAGCAGTGCCTGCACCAGCAGTGCCTGCACCAGCAGCTCCTGCACCAGCAGCGCCAGCACCAGCAGCTCCAGCACCAGCAGCTCCAGCACCAGCAGTGCCTGCACCAGCAGCTCCTGCACTGGCAGCTCCAGCACCAGCAGCTCCAGCACCAGCAGTGCCTGCACCAGCAGCGCCTGCACCAGCAGCTCCAGCACCAGCAGCGCCTGCACCAGCAGCTCCAGCACCAGCAGTGCCTGCACCAGCAGCTCCAGCACCAGCAGTGCCTGCACCAGCAACGCCTGCACCAGCAGCTCCAGCACCAGCAGCGCCTGCACCAGCAGCTCCAGCATCAGCAGCGCCTGCACCAGCAGCTCCAGCACCAGCAGTGCCTGCACCAGCAGCTCCAGCACCAGCAGCGCCTGCACCAGCAGCTCCAGCACCAGCAGCACCTGCACCAGCAGTGCCTGCACCAGCAGTGCCTGCACCAGCAGCTCCAGCACCAGCAGCGCCTGCACCAGCAGCTCCAGCACCAGCAGCTCCAGCACCAGCAGCTCCAGCACCAGCAGTGTCTGCAGCTGCCCTTGAACACTTTCCTGGAGCGGCAGGCCCAACTCCGTTTGGAACCCGCCCTCCCCCAGAATGAAAATCCCATCTTTGCAGGCACTTTCTCCGCTTCTGCGCTCACAACTCCAAAGCAAAAACTTGGCCCTATGTCCCTCTGCCCTCTTGTATCTCTTTTTCTCTCTGTATCTCTCTTTCAACCCTCTTTGAATTCTTTTTCTCTCTTCTCTGTCTCTTCCCCCTATCATTTATCTCTCTGTCTCCCTCTTTCTCCCTCTCTGTCTCTTCTCTCCTTTTCTCTCTCTCTTTCCTCTCTGTATCGTTCTCCTCCATTCTTCTCTCTTTCTTACACTCCCTCTTCCCTTCCCTATGCCCGTAATAATAAAAAAATACTGTGAATGCCGGAAACACCAAGTGGGCAAAGTATAACCGGTAAGAAGGTTCACCATTTAGACGAGCATTCTCAGGTGTGGGTTCATTGCCTTGCACCACTGTTCAACATTGTCCCTGTTCTGTGCAGTATTTCATGGTCTGGTTTCATTACATTGAATGGGGTGAGAGAGAAAGTGGGCTGAAGTTTTTTTTGGGAGGAGATGGTGGCACAGTGGCATTGTCACTGGGCTAGTAATCCAGAGGTTGACTAATACTCTGGGAACGTAGGTTCAAATCCCAGGTCAGTGGCTAGGCATCGTGTGATGAGTAACTCACCTCCTGACTCCCCAAAGCCTGTCCACCATCCACAAGGCACAAGTCAGGAGCGTGATGGAATACTCCCCACTTGCCTGGATGAGTGCAGCTCCCACAGCACTCAAGAAGCTCAACACCATCCAGGACAGAGCAGCCTGCTTGATTGGCACCACATCCACAAACATTCACTCCCTCCACCACTGACGCACAGTGATAGAATTTTCACCATCTACAAGATGCATTGCAGGAATTCACCAAGGCTCCTTCGACAGTACCTTCCAAACTCATGACCACTACTATCTAGAAGGACAAGGACAACAGATCGATGGGAACACCACCACCTGGAAGTTCCCCTCCAAGTCACGCACCACCCTGATTTGGAAATATATTGCTGTTCCTTCACTGTCACTGAGTCAAAATCCTGGGACTCTCTCCCTAACAGCACTGTGGGTGTACCTACACCACATGGACTGCAGCGGTTCAAGAAGGCAGCTCACCACCACCTTCTCAAGGGCAACTAGGGATTAGCAATAAATGTTGGCCCAGCCAGTGAAGCCCACATCCAATGAATAAAAATAAAATCCCACCATGGTGGTATTTAAATTCAATTAATAAATTAATCCAAAAAAACTGGAATGAAAGCTAGTCTCAGTAAAAGTATCCAAGAAACCGTTGTTGATTGTCATAGAAATGCATCTGGTTCACTAATTTCCTTTAGGGAAGGAAATCTGCCATCCTTACCTGGTCTGGCCTACATGTGGCTCCAGACCCACAGCAATGCGGCTGACTCTTAACTGCCCCCTGAAATGACCTAGGAAGCCACTCAGTTGAAGGGCAATCAGGGTTGGGCAACAAATTCATATATTGCAAGTGATGGCACATCCCATAAGAGAATAAAACAAAACATATAAGGACAGAAATCACAGGCGTTATAAGTAAGGTAAACAGGCTGAGACATCAGCTCCAACACAGCGAATTCAGGGACTTGACATGTGCAGAATCTCCACAGAGTGGAGCTGAAGATTTTCTGGATTAATTGGTTACTGGTAGCGACGATGATAGTTTAGCAGGATTTGAATATTGATTTGTCAGAGGCAGCAACACGCTGGATATCTTCATCCTGGCTATACAGTGTTACAGATGACAGGGCTAGTTTTGGCCAATCTGTAAATGGGCTGTGCCCAATAACTGACGGAATCCCATTACCTCCAGATGTTAAGTGAGGGGTTATACCCAAAACTCAGTGGGCGGCACTCTGGCCCTGCAGCTGGAGGTTGTGGCTTAGGCCCATAATCCTGGCTGCTACTCCATTTCATATGCTTATCAAGGGATATTAAGGCAGGGGAATGGAATAAAATACAGAAAATGTGTATTTAGAGATGTAACAGATTTAAGCAGGACTGGGAAAGGAGTGGGTGGGGGACGAAAGAAGAAACTGGAAGGCCTGTGAGAGGGTGGAAGGTAGTTGAATGGAGTTGAGGTGCAAGTTGGATACGATCTGATTGAAAGGCATTACAGACTGGAGGGGCTGAATGGCCTTTTCTGGTTCCTGTGTTGTGATGACACTGGTGGTCTTCTGGGTGGGTGATCTGGAGTGGACCGAATGGCCTTCACACCCATGCTTACCATGTACCCTAGTGAAGAAAAGCTGACACATTCTGACTAAGGATTTGTTTCGTAATCCATCTTCTCTCTGTCAGATGCTGTGTGCTTCCAGAATTTTCTCCTGAGAATTTGAGGGCTTGTAGTGTTCATCAGTTATTTCTTTCTATCTCGCTGTGATGGTCAGTCAAAGCAATGAATGGGGATGGTGGTGATAAATGACCTAGCTTTAGGGGGAGGCTGGGGGATAGGGAGTTGCAGACTGTTGTTCAAGTCTCATTTTTGAAAATCTGAATCAAATATAAGTGTAAAATCCAAGTGCTCTGATTCCGGATTTAAACTGAAAGGGAAAAACAAACATCCATCCTATTGTACTTCGCAGAAGTCTGCACCTCGACTGAGGCAAATTATATTTTATTGAGAAGGCCAATAACAGGGTTAAGGCCTACATCACAGGACACCAGTCACAGGGATAAGGCCTACATCACAGGACACCAGTCACAGGGTTAAGGCCTACATCACAGGACACCAGTCACAGGGTTAAGGCCTACATCACAGGACACCAGTCACAGGGTTAAGACCTACATCACAGGACACCAGACACAGGGTTAAGACCTACATCACAGGACACCAGTCACAGGGTTAAGGCCTACATCACAGGACACCAGTCACAGGGTTAAGACCTACATCACAAGACACCAGTCACAGGGTTAAGGCCTACATCACAGGACACCAGTCACAGGGTTAAGACCTACATCACAGGACACCAGTCACAGGGTTAAGACCTACATCACAGGACACCAGTCACAGGGTTAAGGCCTACATCACAGGATATCAGTCACAGGGTTAAGGCCTTCATCACAGGACACCAGTTACAGAGATAAGGCCATCATCACAGGACACCAGTCACAGGGTTAAGACCTACATCACAGGACACCAGACACAGGGTTAAGACCTACATCACAGGACACCAGTCACAGGGTTAAGACCTACATCACAGGACACCAGTCACAGGGTTAAGGCCTACATCACAGGACACCAGTCACAGGGTTAAGACCTACATCACAGGACACCAGTCACAGGGTTAAGACCTACATCACAAGACACCAGTCACAGGGTTAAGGCCTACATCACAGGACACCAGTCACAGGGTTAAGACCTACATCACAGCTAGGACACCAGTTGGAAAGAATAAGATGATAAGGTGACAGCAATTAGTTTAGGTTATGAAAGCTGGATGATTACACTGCAGGTATTGTGCAGTGTCCTGTAACTGGACTATTAATCCTGAGGCCGGGACTAACTAAGTCAGCACCTGAGTTCAAATCCCACCATGGCAGTTGGAGAGTTTGAAGTCAGTTATTTATAAATCTGGAAACAATAACAGTGACCATGAAAAGCTGTTGGTTTGTGATAGAAACCCACTGATGTCCTTTAGTGGGGGGGAACCACTAGCTCATGTGACTCCAGTCCCATTTCAACGCAGAGATAAAATCAACAAACTGCAGATGCTGGAAATCCAAAACAAAAACAAAAATACCTGGCAAAACTCAGCAGGTCTGACAGCATCTGCAGAGAGGAACACAGTTAACGTTTTGAGTCCGTATGACTCTTCATCAGAACCGTATTCTGTCAACAACTGTATTTAACTGTGTTGCTCTCCGCAGATACTGTCAGACCTGCTGAGTTTTTCCAAGTATTTTTGTTTTGGTTTCCCATTTCAACGCAGTTGACTATAAAGTGGCCCTTGAAGTTACCACTCAATAGTATCAAACAGTAACAAAGAACAGACTGCAATCGTTCAGTGTTGCAATATGACAAAGATAAACTAGCTCTCCTGGTCTTTCTTGACCTGTCTGCAGCCTTTCACATGGTTGACCACACTATCCTCTTCCAGTGCCTCTCCACTGTTGTCCAGCTGGGTGGGACTGCTCTCACTTGGTTCCATTCTTATCTATCTAATTGTATCCAGAGTATCACTTGTAATGGCTTCTCTTCCTGCTCCCACACCCGTTATCTCTGGTATCCCCCAAGGATTTATCCTTGACATGCCCCTATTTCACATTGACACACTGCCCTGCAGTGATATCATTCAAAAGTGCAGTGTTATCTTTCACATGTACACGAACAACACCCAGCTTTACCTCACCAGCAACTCTCTCGACTCCTCCAGTGTTGCTGGCCTCCCACACTCTGTGTAAACTTGAGGTCATCCAAAACTCTTGACTAATCCCATTCACCTTTCACCCCCATGCTCGCTGACCAAAATTGGCTCTCACTCAAGCAATGTCTTGATTTTAAAATTCTCATCCTTGGCCCCGCCCATCACTATCTCTGTAATCTCCTCCACCCCCACTACCCTCCGAGATACCTGCACTCCTCTAATTCTGGCCTCTTGAGCATCCCCAATTTTAATTGCTCCTTCAGTTGCCTAGGCCCCAAGCTCTGGAATTCCCTCCCTACACTTCTCCGCCTCTCTACCTTGCTTTACTCCTTTAACACACACCTTAAAGCCTACCGTTTTTACCAAGCTTTTGGTCATACGACCTAATATCCCATATATTTTGTCTCGTAATGCTCCTTTGAAGTGCCTTGGGGTGTTGTGTTACATTTAAGTTGCCATGCAGATGTAAGTTGTCGTTATAGGTGGTGTTGTTCAAGTAGGTGGCCCCAGTATTACCTTCTTGGATAACTAGTGTTGGGCAATCAGAACATAGGAAATAGGAGCAGGAGGAGGCCATTCAGCCCTTCGAGCTCACTCTGCCATTCATGAGATCTTGACTGATCTTCTACTTCAACACCATTTCTCCATATCCCTCGATGTTTTTAATATGTAGAAATCTCTCAATCTCAGTCTTGAACATACTCAGTGACTGAGCCTCCACTGTCCTCTGGGGCAGAGAATTCCAAAGGGTCACCACCCTCTGAGTGAAGAAATTCCCTCTCACTTCAGTCCTAAATAGCCTGCCCTTATTCTGAGACTGTGTCCCCTGGTTCTGGACTCCCCAGCCAAGGGAAACATCCTTCCTGCATCTACCCTTACGAGCTCTGTAAGAATTCTGTATGTTTGAATGAGATCACCTCTCATTCTTCTAAACTCCAGAACATAAAGGCCCAATCTAATTAATCTTTCCTCAGGACAATCCCTCATCCCAGTAACCTTCATTGCACTCCCTCCATGGTAAGAATATCTTTCCTTAGGTAAAGAGACCAGAACTGTACACAATACTCCAGAAGCGGCGTCATCAATGCTCTATACAATTGCATTAAGATATCTTTACTCAAATCCTCTTGTAATAAAGACCAACATACCATTTGCCTTCTTAATTGATTAATAAATGCTGACTTTGCCAGCGCCAGCCTCATTAATAAAGCAAAAAGCCGAGAGGGGGGCGTGAGTCAAGCCTTTTTGAGCACCTTGGAGAGAACAAGGCAGAGTGGGAATGTCAAGGATTCAGCCCAATAAGGATGGGAGTTGGTCTTGTGGTGCAATGGGTAGTGCCCATACCTCTGCGCAGAAGCTCTGGGTTCAAGACCCAGTTCAGGACTAGATGGAAGATGTGTTTATAACACTGAACAGGTCGATTATCAACCTGTAAATCCTTCCAATATAGCTGATGGCAGGCAGTAAGAGCAGGTGGGTTTCCTGATCAGCCATATTGCAGAAGACAGCAGCAAACCACTACAATATTTCAATCAACGTAATCGTGGATCACTCCAATGGAAGTCCATGGTCGCAACGCCCTCCTAGGGTATGGTGCCTGAAGAAGGAAAGGAGTGAGCAGGAGTACAACAAGGATGGAGCTAGGATATAGATCATCCATGATCAAATTAAATAGCAGAGCAAGCTCCAGGGATTGGCTGTCCTCCTCTTCCTAATGTTCCTGCCTGTCTCAGAAAACAATCCATGGTATCATGAATAATAAATAAAAAAGTGTTCTTCCACAAACCCCCTGTCTAACCCCAGCCCTCTGACTGCTCCCTTTGACCAGGTAACCTGCACAACATGCTATCAAGTTCCTGCTGATGAACATTTCATCGTGAGAGCACTGTCAGGGGTTTCAAGAGCAGAAAGCCACTCTCTTATTCTGGACTTCATCTTCATGGGGATTGATCAGAAGCTGCCTCCTTGAGTTTTGGAGTTGTTTTTATTGCATTCAAAAACTTTGTAAATGCAGTCGATAGAAATTGTTAGCCAGTTGAGATGGAAGTTGTTAGCCATTTGAGATGGAAGCTGTTGGCCAGTTCAGATGGAAGTTGTTGGCCAGTTCAGATGGAAGTTGTTGGCCAGTTCAGATGGAAGTTGTTGGCCAATTCAGATGGAAGTTGTTGGCCAGTTCAGATGAAAGTTGTTGGCCAGTTCAGGTGGAAATTGTTGGCCAGTTCAGATGGAAATTGTAAGCCAGCTGAGGTGGAAATTGTTGGCCAGTTCAGATGGAAATTGTTAGCCAGTTCAGATGGAAATTGTTAGCCAGATGAGATGAAAATTGTTGGCCAGTTGAGAAGGAAATAGTTGGCCAGTTCAGATAGAAATAGTTGGCCAGTTCAGATGGAAATAGTTGGTCAGTTCAGATGAAAATTATTGGCCAGTTCAGATGGAAATTGTTGGCCAGTTCAGATGGAAATTGTTGGCCAGTTGAGATGGAAATAGTTGGCCAGTTCAGATAGAAATAGTTGGCCAGTTGAGATGGAAATAGTTGGCCAGTTCAGATAGAAATAGTTGGCCAGTTCAGATGGAAATAGTTAGCCAGTTCAGATGGAAATTGTTGGTCAGTTGAGATGGAAATTGTTGGTCAGCTGAGATGGAAATTGTTAGCCAGTTGAGATGGAAATTGTTAGCCAGTTGAGATGGAAATTGTTAGCCAGTCGAGATGGAAGTTGTTGGCCAGTTCAGATGGCAGTTGTTGGCCAGTTCAGTTGGCAGTTGTTGGCCAGTGCAGATGGAAATAGTTGGCCAGTGCAGATGGAAATAGTTGGCCAGTGCAGATGGAAATTGTTGGCCACTTCAGATGGAAGTTGTTAGCCAGTTGAAATGGAAATTGTTGGCCAGTTCAGGTGGAAATTGTTGGCCTGTTCAGGTGGAATTTGTTGGCCAGTTTAGGTGGATATTGTTGGCCAGTTCAGATAGAAATTGTTGGCCACTTCAGATGGAAGTTGTTAGCCAGTTGAAATGGGAATTGTTGGCCAGTTCAGATGGAATTGTTGGCCACTTCAGATGATAATTGTTGGCCAGTTCAGATGGAAATTGTAAGCCAGTTCAGATGGAAATTGTTAGCCAGTTCAGATGGAAATTGTAAGCCAGTTCAGATGGAAATACTTGGCCAGGTCAGATGGAAATAGTTGGTCAGTTGAGATGGAAATTGTTAGCCAGACGAGATGGAAATTGTTGGCCAGTCGAGATGGAAGTTGTTGGCCAGTCGAGATGGAAGTTGTTGGCCAGTTCAGAAGTTAATTTTACAAGGAAGTTGGCCTATCTAATGGATGCTGTTAGTTTTGAGCTATCTCAAATAACCTTATGAAAGTGTCAGTCTTGACTCAGTAGGACCTCAGTAAATTGGACAGTGATGTGTTCAAATGGTGCTGTAGAGTCTTGACCTCACAATCTAAACTGGGGCTCCCAGTGCAATCCCATGGTCAACAGCTTTATGCCTCTCGTCATAAACCCCAATATTTCATTTGATTTTATTTCAAATATTACAGCACAGAAAGAGGCCATTTGGCCCATCATGCCTGTGCCTCAGTCTGTTCTCAAAAAGCGTTACCAATTAATCTCACTTCCCTGGTGTTTCTCCATTAATCCCCTGCAATTTTTTTCTTGAAGTAGAGATTTACTTTCCTTTTGAAAATTAATATTGAGTCTACTTCCACCATTCTTTTCAGTGGCGAGTTCCAGATCATAGGTTAAAAAAAAATCTCATATCCTTTTTGCCAATTATTTTAAAGCTGTCGCTTCCAATTACTGACCCTGCTCCCAGTGGAAACAATTCCTCCCTATCTACTCTATCAAAACCTCATAACTTTGGACATCTTATCAACTACCCTTTAATCTTCTCTTCTCTAAGGAGAACAACCCCAGCATCTCCAGTCTCTCCTCATAACATAAGTCCCTTATTCCTGGTACCATTCTAGTAAAGCTTCTCTGCACCCTCTCGAAAATATGGTGCCCAGAATTCGACATAATCCGACAGTAATTTTGAAAGGTTTAGCATAACTTTGTAGCTTATCAAGTTATCCATTTGAGCTGCTCATTTTAATGTCTTGTAAAATTAAACTTCCAAATCCCTCTGCTCTTCCACATCATCCAAACTTTCCATTTCCAATTATATTAATTATTTTCCTTTTTCTAGAACTAACGTGAACAACCTCACATTTACTGGCATTGAAATGTATCTGCTACCTTTATTTAACCTATTCTATCAACTTTTCATACCCTCGTGGCATTTTCCTTTGTCCCCAGTAATTATTGACACTACCCCCTATTTTGTTATTGTCTGTAGAGCTGGACACCACTCGTTCTCGCCCTGTATCCAAATCATTAATGTAAAGAGTGATCGGAGGCAATATCTCCACCCATTTCCAATCACTGAGAATTCCCTAACTTCCAACTATTCTTCATCCAATCCCCTCCCCTTCCCCTAAATGCCTTGACCTCTCCGATAGTCTCCTGTGTTAGAGTATGTCAAAGTCCATGTGCACCATATATCTACTGCATTCCCGCCATCCACCATGTGTGTCACCTCTGCAGAGAACACGATCAAGCTAGGTGAGGACAATCTTCCCTTTTACAATTAGTGTTGGCTACAGTTGGGAGGGTGTTGGGTGCAGAGCGGCATGTCTTAAAGAAATCTCCGTAGTCTTCTGTAGGTTAACTGTAAGTCTTTGTTAACTACTAGAATTATTTACACATGTACAGTAAAGGGTATAAGCTAGGAGCTGTCTCCATGCTTAGGTCTATACACATCTGTGCTCAACACCACACTGACCCCCAGGTCTGGGTCATGTGCTTTCATACGTCACTCCGTTAGCAGAACTATACTCAGTGCCATAATAACCCTATTTGTGCCACAGCTACTTCTAATTTGCTCTTTATCTGGAGATTTAGGCATTTCGTTTTTAATTAAAGACTCCAAACTTTCCCTACCGCTGATGTTAAACTAACTGACCTGGAATTATCTAGATTAGATGAGTACTACACTGGTTGCTTTCCAGTTCTAGGATGCACATTCAACTCTCTTCAAAAATATAATTTCTAGAGTTCCTGCTATTTCTGCCCCCGTTTTGCCCAAGATCCTCCGATGTATCCCCTTAGATCTTGGGCATGTTGTTCTCTTTTCAGTTAACTAATGTTTCTAATAGTGTTCTTTTTAGTTGCTGTGATATCTGTCATCTCAATTTGAAGCAGTTTACCTCTTCCCTAACATCCTTCTCCCTTTATTCTTTATTGGTTTCCTTCCCATTATCATTTGCCAAAAGACCTTCTGGCCTCCTACTCCCAACTTTTCCCTCATTCTGTCGATTTTCGAATTGTTTTATACCTCTCCCTGCCTTACTAACTCACCTATCTGTTTTGCTTTCTACAAGGTCACCGGTACAATGTTGATGCACTCAAAGGCCACCCTGCCTGTAGAGTTTCTCCTGCTTCAGAATTAGTCCAAGTGTCTCGGAAATCTGAACCATCCGTTGTGTCAAGCCACTCATTGATGTGTCTAAGCTGCTTCTCCCTAAGCAGCCTAGTGTGTCATACAGGGAGCAATGTTCAGAGTCCTAGCTTTTGCACCCTGCTCTTAATTAGTACATGCCACTGTTTGCACAATATCCAGCCTATGCTTTGCTGTGCCAGTGGTCACTACCTAAGCTCCTGACTCTTCTCCCTCTTCATCCTAGATTGATTGGCCTCATAGCGTTGATCACTATTAACGGGTGAGGCCCAATACGCCAGACCTTTCTGAATACCTATCCTTGCCTGGAGATTCAGGTTAATGTTGAGCAAAATGCTCAAGGAACAACCAATGAAACCATGTCAGCTAATGGCTTTTAGCTACTGCGTTTATGCAATGACTCCATGAGACCTCAAAGAAAGAACAAAGAAAGAACAAAGAAAAGTACAGCACAGGAACAGGCCCTTCGGCCCTCCAAGCCTGTGCCGATCATATTGCCCGTCAACTAAAACATTTTGCACTTCCGGGGTCCATAATCCCTCTAATCCCATCCTATTCACTTCAATCTTTTAGAGGAGTAGAGTATTATAGAAGACCTCATTTTACCATTAGCAGTAGATGAATTAGCACATAAATCATATTCACCAAGTATAATTAGATACTTACAATAGACATCTTTGCACCAAACTCCAAATGGACAAAACAGCAAAGTGACTGCAGCTCTGAGAACAAAGCTAGTCCTTTGTGGGTACATTTAAATAATACAATGTTTGGTTTCCTTGAATTTCTTGTACTGGGAGCCAAGTAGATCAAAACTGTTTCATTAATATTCAAATTGATTTTCTCTAAGGAGGGTCCATCTGTAAGATTTCAAGCAGACGACATTTTTAACATCTTGGTAAAATTAAAAATGAGTTATTGGTCAAAGAAAAGGCAGAACAAATGACACAGCACTGTTTTATTTAAATGTCCATTCTCTCCAGCCTGTAGCTGATGAAGCTTACAATATTGTCTGGAAATAAGCTTGCTGCAAGGATTTGAACCTCCTAAGTACTGTGATTGAACCCATGCGGTGTCTCACTGATCCCCTTCCCTACTTCCTTAAAACCAAAAAACTGCAGATGCTTTAAATCCAAAACAAAATCAAAAATACCTGGAAAAACTCAACAGGTCTGACAGCATCTGCGGAGAGGAACACAGTTAACGTTTCGAGTCCATATGACTCTTCAACAGAACTAAGAAAAAATAGAAAAGAGCTGAAATATAAGCTGTTTTTTCTTGGAGGGGGGGCGGGGGGACAAGTAGAGCTGGATAGAGGGCCAGTGATAGGTGGAGATTGCCAAAAGATGTCATAGATAAAAGGACAAAGAGGTGTTGACAGTGGTGATATTAGCTCAGAAATGTGTTAATAGATGACATTAAGTGTAGAAAGCAGGACGAGCAAGGTACAGATAGCCCCAGTGGGGGTGGGGTGGGGGGAAGGAATCGAAATAGGCTAAAAGGTAGAGATAAAACAATGGATGGAAATACATTTAAAAGTAATGGAAATAGGTGGGAAAAGAAAAATATACCTAAATTATTGGAAAAAGGGGGATCAGAAAGGGGGTGGGGATGGAGGAGGGAGTTCATGATCTAAAACTCAATATTCAGTCCAGAAGGCTGTAAAGTGCCTAGTCGGAAGATGAGGTGCTGTTCCTCCAGTTTACGTTGAGCTTCACTGGAACTTTGCAGCAGGCCAAGGACAGACATGTGGGCATGAGAGCAGGGTGGAGTGTTGAAATGGCAAGCGACAGGGAGGTCTGGGTCATGCTTGCGGACAGACCGAAGGTGTTCCACAAAGCGGTCACCCAGTCTGCATTTGGTCTCTCCAATGTAGAGTAAAAAGCATTGGGAGCAGCGAATGCAGTAGACTAAATTGAGGGAAGTGCAAGTGAAATGCTGCTTCACTTGAAAGGAGTGTTTAGGTCCTTGGACGGTGAGGAGGGGGGAAGTAAATGGGCAGGTATTGCACCTTCTGCGTTTGCATGGGAAGGTGCCGTGGGAGGGGGTTGAGGTGTAGGGGGTGATGGAGGAGTGGACCAGGATGTCCCGGAGGGAACGATCCCTGCGGAATGCCACTGTGGGGATGAAGGGAAGATGTGTTTGGTGGTGGCATCATGTTGGAGTTGGCGGAAATGGCGGAGGATAATCCTTTGAATGCGGAGGCTGGTGGGGTGATAAGTGAGGACAAGAGGGACCCTATCATGGTTCTGGGAGGGAGAGGAAGGTGTGAGGGCAGATGCGCGGGAGATAGGCCGGACATGGTTCAGGGCCCTGTCAACCACCATGGGCGAAAGACCTCAGTTAAGGAAGAAGGAAGACATGTCAGAGGAACTGTTTTGGAAAGTGGCATCATCTGAACAGATGCGACGGAGGCGAAGGAACTGAGAGAATGGGATGGAGTCCTTACAGAAAGTAGGGTGTGGGGACCTGTAGTCAAGGTAGCTGTGGGAGTCGGTAGGCTTGTAATAAATATTGGTGGACAGTCTGTCACCAGAAATCGAGACAGAGAGTTCAAGGAAGGGAAGGGAAGTGTCAGAGATGAACCATGTGAAAACGATGGAGGGGGTGGAAATTGGAAGCAAAATTAATAAATTTTTCCAGGTCCAGACAAGAGCATGAAGCAATCATCGATGTACCGGAGAAAGAGTTGTGGGAGGAGGCCGGAGTAGGACTAGAACAAGGAATGTTCCACATACCCCTTAAAGCGACAGGCATAGCTGGGGCCCATGCGGGTACCCATAGCCACACCTTTTATTTGGAGGAAGTGAAGGAGTTTAAGGAGAAATTGTTCAGTGAGAGAACAAGTTCAGCCAGACGGAGGGGAGTAGTGGTGGATGGGGATTGTTTGGGCCTCTGTTCGAGGAAGAAGCCGAGAGCCCTCAGACCATCCTGGTGGGGGCTGGAGGTGTAAAGGGATTGGACGTCCATGGTGAAGAGGAGGCGGTTGGGGCAAGGGAGCTGGAAATTGTTGATATGATGTAGGGCGTGAGATGAATCGCAGATGTAGGTGGCAAGAGACTGGACAAGGGGAGAGAGAATGGAGTCAAGATAGCAAGAAATGAGTTCTGTGGGGCAGGAACAGGCTGACACGATTGGTCTGCCGGGACAGTCCTGTTTGTGGATTTTGGGTAGGAGGTGGAAGCGGGCCGTCCGAGGTTGGGAGACTGAGGTTGGAAGCTGTGGGAGGAAGATCTCCAGAGGAGATGAGGTCAGTAACAGTCCTGGAAACAATCGCTTGATGTTCAGTGGTGGGGTCATGGTCCAGGGGGAAGTAGGAGGAAGTGTCTGCGAGTTGACGCTCAGCCTCTGCGAGGTAGAGGTCAGTGCGCCGGACAACAACAGCACCACCCTTGTCAGCAGAGTTGATGACAAAGTCAGGGTTGGACCTGAGAGAACGGTGTGCGGCAAGTTCAGAAAGAGATAGGTTAGAGTGTGTGAGAGGAACAGAGAAATTGAGACGGCTGATGTCATGCCGACAGTTCTCAACAAAAAGATCAAGATAAGGTAAGAATCCAGAGGGAGGGGTCCAAGTGGAAGGAGAATATTGGAGGCGGGTAAAAGGATCCGTTGAACAGGGAGAGGACTCCTGCCCAAAGAAGTGACCTTCCCTACTTAACATGTAGTGTCCCATTGATCCCCTCCCCAGTCTGGCACTGACCCACTCCCTCTTCTGGCCAGGCGATGTCCTACTGGCCACTGTCCCAGTGGGCCCTGTGCTGTTTTACCAATTCCCTCCCTTGTAGTTTGACACCGACCCCTGGCCTGCAGTTTGACAATCCTACAGGACCCCTCAGGATCTCCTCCAGTTTCACACAGCATCATTTTTATTCTGTTTCCCTCCCTAATACACATTAATTATAATTTAATTACCCGTGTTACACCAGTGTTCTGAAAGTTGTAACACAGGGGCTTCCTTTTTCATTTATTTGTAATGGCATCAAAGAAGGCAATGATAATAATTAAGCAGGCACTTTCCATATAAACCTGTACTGACTATTATTTATTGAGCTAATAATGTACAGCTCTTTCTCCAACCTGCTCCTATGCAGTTTTTATTATTTCACTGGCCATTGATAGGACTGTGCTTTTGTTCCTGGCTCTGATTTATTGTTCTGTGTTCCAGGTGTCAGTGCAGTTGGACTAATTTTACTTGTGAATCATTCAAAGGCCTTCACAATCCTATATTGAGCCTGTTGGTATAGTGTACACAGTGGGGTTACAGGTTTCACTGGGGGTCCACACAGTTGGTATAGCTGAACAGGGGCTATTCCCACATGAAGACTGGAGCATTTATTTCCATTCTCCATGCGTTACCAGTGCGCAGTAAACCTCAACTTTGATGTTGTTTTTGGAAACGAAACACCTGCATTTATATATCACCTTTCACAACCATAGAATGTCCTAAAGTGCTTTACAGCCGGTGCAGTACTTTTGAATTGTAGCCATTTGTAATTCAGGAGGAGTAGAAACCAATTTTCGCACAGCAAAGTTTGATAATGATATGTTTTAATAATGTTGGTTAAGGGATAACTATTACGCAAGTATACTGAGGAGAAATTCCCTGCTCAAAATTGTGCCATGGAATCTCTTACGTCCACTGGAGGGGGAACACAGACTGGTTTCACATCTGATCCAAGAGGTGGCACCGCTGACAGTGTGGCATTCCCTCAGTACTGCATTGAACCTAGGTTTTATTTCTCAAGTCTCTGGAGTGGGGCTGGAACCCGTCACCTCCTGACAACTGAGGCGGGAGTGATTCAGCTGCAGCTGACGCCTGATCTGAGCTGAGACTTCCACTTGTGAATTGGAGGCTGAAGCTCATACTAACCAGTAGAATTTATCCAAAACTTCCATACTTCATTTGAGGTTCTGCACTGATAAGATGTCATCCATCTGGGACTTGATGCGTTTTGTCTGAAGGCTTGTGTATGCATGAGAGAGCCTCCACTCATCTTCCTGAAAGCTGCCTGCAGAGTCTCTCTGAAACCATCTTTCACTGGAAATGAAGACAGATGAGATTAGTGAGCACTATCTCAACAGCACAGATAAAGCCCTGACTGTCCTTCACAACATAGCCAAGGAACATCAGCGATTCTGTTACCAGCATTTGTTTCACATTCAAAGCCAGAACTGAAAATAAATTCTCTAAAATATTACCCTTCCATTGAATTTATCACTCAGATGGATTAATTAAATATTTTTGGAGCAAAATCCTTAGATTTATTCTTTGCAGTAAAACCTACTTCTTGACACCCTTTGATAACTGTGGCAGCATTTTAACACTTCAGTCAAAAAGCAGAAAGTGTGCAGGTCCCTCGATAAATACAGTAAGCATCCTTTCAGCCCCTCACCCTGCTGGATGAATAACACAACGTTACAGCTCAGGAGTATCCAGCTCAGTTGGACTATGCCAATGTCCACACAAGCCTCTCCCCACCTTACTTCATCTCACTTGAACAACATAGTGTCACAACAAGTAGGAACTCTGTATTGGTCCAGCAAAGACCTTACCTCAGACTATGAGAATTGTTATTTCAAATTTACTTTTGGGACATGGGGCTTTACTGGGAAGGACATCATTTATTGACTGCCTCAGTTACCCCCCATGAAGTCAGTACTGCACTTGCTTCTTGAGCCACTGCAGGGCCGTGCATCCACAGTGTCCTAATTCTTGTTCTAGTTCTTTTCTTGAACAACTAATGGCCTTACTAGGCCACTTTAGAGGGGTTAAGACTCAGCCACATAATCCCATGTCAGCCAGACCATGACAGCTCCAGTTGGATCTTTACAATGCTCCAGAGCTGTCTCAAGGTTGTTCTTCCTGGTGCCCCAGCCACAAATGATCAAATTCATGGAATTTAATTTCGGAAAGAGCTATATTGGCATTCAAACTCATGACCTCTGGAGTCACGTGCCAGGTACTTATGTTGAGATGATTTTGAGGTGAATAAATGCATTCCATTTGACAGTTTGTACCAAATAAATTAGTTAGGGAGGATGAGGTTTTGAAGTAATTTTAAGTTGTAATCAGGCCAAATGTAGAGTAGGTACCTAGAGACTAGTGGGCCTCTGGAACAGGGAGCTGCTCATGACATAGACACGGATTCACTGGATTCCTTCCAGCCCAGGGCTGGACCTTTTTCTGGCTGGGTTGGAAAGGACTTAGCACAATTCCGGGCTGTATTAGTCTATCAAAGCACAGCAAATGTAAGGAGTTATTAGGTCTATAGTGATCTGACCTAGTTTCCATCAACTAGTGGTGGTAGAGAGGGATTTCCAAACTCTTTCTCTTCAAATTCCCTTTAGGGAATGGTACCATAATGGAATGTTACTGGGCTAGAAATCAGGGGTCTGGACCTATTGCACCAGAGACGTGAGTTCAAATCTCACCCTGTCAGCTGAGGGACTTTAATTAAATTCAATTAAACAAATCTGGAATTAAAAAGTTAGTCTCAGTAACTAATATCGTGGAACTACGAAATTTTCATTAAAAACCATCTGGTTCACCAATGCCCTTTAGGAAAGGAAATCTGCCATCCTTACCTGGTCTGGCTTACATATGACTCCAGACCCATAGCAATGTGGTTGATTCTTAACTGCCCCCTGAACTGGCCTAGGAAGACACTCAGTTGTATCAAACCATTTCAGAAAAGTCAAGTAAGAATAAATATGGACAGATTGCCCAGCATCGATCTGGGTCATGACAAAGGCAAAACCAGCCCAGACCTGGGAGAGTCCTCCTCACCAACCCCCATGATTTGTGCTGAAATCTGGGCGCCAGCCCACAGACCTATCAAGAACTAGCCTGAATAGCCATTCTCACCGAATCATACCTGACAGCCAATATCCCAGACTCCTCCAGCACCATCCCTGGCAGCAAGGAAGCTTCCTCCTGATTCCCACCCACTGCTCTCCCTCAGCTGATGAATCAGTACCCCCCCAATATTGAACATCACTTGTAAGAAGCACTTGTAAGGAAAGCAAGGACACAGAATGCATTCTGGGGGTCTTCAATGTCCATTGTTATAGGTTGTTGGATACTATTCACTAGGTCTCAATGAAGTCTTCATAGTCATAACTAGGTTAACTATGTATTTATTAACTACAAGAACTACCTATATATATATATGTATATATATATATACAGTAAAGTGTTCAAGATAAGAGCTGTCTCCGTGCTTGCTTGTACATATGGCTCTGTCCAACATGAGTTTGACTCCTAGGTGTGGGTCATGTGCTCCCTTACATCACTGTGTGGGTGGTACTGCACTCAGTCCCACATTAACCCTATATGCGCCAGATCCTTACACGACATCCATCACCGAGAGTAGCTCAGTAGCACCACTACCGGCCAAGGCCTGAAAGAGATATCTGCCAAGTGTGGCCTGCAGCAGGTGGTGAGGCAATCAACACAAGGGCAAAACCTACTTGGCCTTGTCCTCACTGACATACTTTTTGCATCTCATGCATCTGTCCCTGACTGTATTGGCAAGTGTGACCACTGCTAAACCTTGTGACAAAGTCCCATCTTCACTCCCTCCATTGTGCAGCACTACCACTGTGCTAAATGACATAGATTCAGAACTAATCCAGCAGCTCAAAACTGGCATCCATGAGGTGCTGTGGACCATCGGCAGTAACAGAATTGTATACACCACAATCTGTAAGCTCATGGCCCGACATATCCCCCGCTCTACCAATACCATCAAGCGGGGGGATAAACCCTGGAATTCCCTCTCTAACAGCACTGTGGGTGTACCACATGTGGTACACATGGACTGCAGTGGTTCAAGAAGGCAGCTCACCACCACCTTCTCAAGGGCAATTAGGCATGGGCAATAAATGCTGGCCCAGCCAGAGAAGCCCACAATCTGTGAGTGAATAAAAAAAAATGAAGTGTGCAGGAGGGCATGCCAGGAGCAGCACCAGACATTCCTAAAAATGAGGTGTCAACCTGATGAAGCTATAACACAGGACTACTTGCATGCCAAACAGCATAAGCAGCAAGTGATGGACAGGGCTAAGCGATCCCACAACCAACGGATCAGATCTAAGCTCTGCAGTCCTGCCACATCCAGTCATGAATGGTGGTGGACAATTAAACAACTCACTGGAGGAGGAGGCTCCACAAATATCCCCATCCTCAATGATGGGGGAGCCCAGCACATCAGTGCAAAAGATAAGGCTGAAGCATTTGTTACAATCTTCAGCCAGAAATACCAAGTGGATGATCCATCTTGGCCTCCTCCAGAGGTCTCCAGCATCACAGATGCCAGTCTTCAGCCAATTCGATTCACTCCATGTGATATCAAGAAATGGCAGAAGGCACTGGATACTGCAAAGGCTATGGGCCGTGACAATATTCTGGCAATAGTACTGCAGACTTCTGCTCCAGAACTTGCAGCACCCCTAGCCAAGCTGTTCCAGTACAGCTACAACACTGGCATCTACCCAGCCATGTGGAAAATTGCCCAGGTATGTCCTGTACACAAAAAGCAGGAGAAATCTTACCCAGCCAATTACTACCCAGTCAGTCTACTATCCATCATCAGTAAAGTGAAGGAAGGAGTCATCAGCAGTGATATCAAGCAGCACTTAGCAATAATGTGCTTACTGACACTGTAGCTTTAAGCACCTAATTCGCGCTGGCATGCTAATGCAGTGCAAAATGAGCACCTGAATGTTGAAGGGACATTACTGAAGGAGTGCTGCACTGTTGGAGGGGCAATACTGAAGGAGCACTGCATTGTTGGAGGGGTAATACCGAAGGAGCACTGCAATATTGGAGGGGAAGTGCTGAAGGTCATCTGTCCCTGTTGTATAAATGTCTTCTTAAATTATCAGAGCTAATCCCACCAACTTTACATAGATTCCTGTCCTTCTGAAATGTCAAGAATACTTGAATATTCAGGTCCCAGTCTTGGTCACCTTGCAGCCACATCTCTGTGATGGCTATCAGCTCATACATATGTATTCCTATTTACGCTGACAGTTCATCTATTTTGATATGAATGCTGTGAGCACTCAGAAACAGAGCCTTTGGTTCTGTCTGTTTACTATTTTTTGCAAATTCTGGTCTTATCTGCTGGAGCACTGTCCTTCCCTGCCATGCTCTGATTATCATTACCCTTATTGCTGTCTTACTCACTTGCCTTGTCCTTTCCTTTTAATTTACCACTTCTTCCCTCACTTGATTCCTTCCCTGCACTATTTAGTCTAAAGCTCTCTGTACCACTCGAATTATATGACTCGCCAGAGCACTGGTCCCAGCACTGTTCAGTGGAGATCTTCCCAAGGGTACAGCTCCTAATTTCGCCAGTACTGGTGCCAGTGCCCCATGAATCAAAACCCTTGTCTCCCATGCCAATATTTGAACTATGCATTTAACTCCCTAATTTTATTTACCCTGTGCCAATTTGCTCGTGGCTCAGGTAATAATCCAGAGATTATGATAAAGAATTTTTTACGGTTCTGCTTTTTAATTTTGCTCCTAGTTGCACATACTCCTTAAACAGAATCTTTTTCTTAGTCCTATCCATGTCGCTGGTACCTACATGGACCATGACCACTAGATACTCCCTCTCCCACTGCAAGCTCCGCTCCAACCCCAACAGATGTCCCAAACCCTGGAACCAGGCAGGCAACACAGGTGTCTGGACTCTTGCTCCCGGCAATGAAGAACTGTGTCTATCCCCTGACTATACTGTCCCCTACCACCACTACATTCCTATTTACTCACCCCGTTTGAATGGTTTACTGTACCGTGGTGCCATGGTAAGGTTGCTCACCCCCCCCCAGCAGCACCCATTCTCATACATATAAGCTGCAAGAAGTTGTTGGACCATTGAGGCTCCTCCACTTCTTCCTTCTCGATCCCCACACTTACCTCATTCGCACTCCTGTCTCTAGCCTTTAACCAAATCAGACAACCCTACCCTCAGGGGTTTAACTACCTTTTGGAACAAAGTGCCCAGTTAACCCTCCTCCTCCCTGTTGCACTGCAGTGTCTGGAGCTCAGCCTCCAGCTCAGTGACTGAGCTGAAGTTCCTCGAGCCACAGACACTTACTGCTGAAGTGTGTTTGCCCTGGATCACAGACGTGTCCATATACCCCACATACTGCAGCTGCAACACAACAACTGCCCTGCCATCCTTATTGTATTTTAATTAAATCATTAATTCAGTATTTTCAAAATTATTCTTTTTAAAATTAATGCCTTTAGCCTTGCTTGTGTTAATACACTAATTATTTCAATTTATGTTCCACTCACCCCGATTTAAATTCCCTGGTTTAGATAAGATAAATAGACAATACTCACCAGCCAATCACCTACCTGTTTCACTGTGATGTCACGCCTTTATTTTTTTTGTTTCCAAAACGCGAGCTCTGAGTCAACAGACTGTCCACAGACAGCGAAAAATCACAGGGATCTCCTGCAAAATCTCGCTCTTTATAGCGGAAGCAGCAATGCACTGTTATAGGGGCAGTGTCTAAGGAGCACAACACTGTTGAAGGGGGCGTACCGTAGGAGTGTTGCACTGTTGGAGGGGCAATATGGAAAGAGCGCTGCACTGTTTTGGGGCAGTACTGAAGGAGCATGGCACTGATGGAGGGACAGTAGTGAAGGAGTGCCACACTGTTGTAGGGAAGTAGTGAAGGAGCGCCACAATGTTGGAGGGGCAGTAGTGAAGAAGCGCTGCACTGTTGGAGAGGGAGTAGTGAAGGAGTGCTGAACTGTTGGAGAGGAAGTAGTGAAGGAGCGCTGCACTGTTGGAGGGGCAGAAGTGAAGCAGAGCTGCATTGTTGGAGGGGGAGTCATGAATTAGCACTGCACTCTAGGAAGGGCAGTAGAGAAGGAGTGCTGCACTGCTTAGCAGCAGTACTGAAGGAGCAATGTAGTGTTGGAGGGGCAGTAGTGAAGCAGTGCTGCACTGTCGGAAGGTCATTATTGAGGAGTGCAGCACTGTTGGAGAGCCGGTACTGAAGGAGCACTGCATTGTTATGGGGCTGTGCTGAAGCAGCACTGCACTGTAGGAGGGGCAGTACTGAGGGAGCACTGCACTGTTGTGGGGCAAAACAGAAGGAGCACTGCACTGTTGGAAGTGTTGTAGCGAAGGAGTGCTGCACCTTTGTAGGGGCGGTGCTGACAGAGTACTGCACTGTTGTAGGGGCAGTTGTGAAGGGCGGCTGCACTGTTGGAGGGGCAGCAGTGAAGGAGCACTGCACTGTTGGATGGGAGGTAGTGACGAGTGCTGCCTTGTTGGAGGGGCAGTAGTGAAGGAGCGCTGCAGTGTTGGAGGGGCAGTAGTGAAGGAATGCGGCACTGTTAGAGGGGCAATGGTAAAGGGCTGATCCACTGTTGGAGTGATAGGGGTGAAGGAAAGCTGCACTGCTGGAGGTGCAGCCCTGAAGGAGTACTGCACTATTGGAGGGGCAGTAGTGAAGGAGCACTGCAATGTTGGACGGGCAGTAGTGAAGGAGCACTACAGTGTTGGAGGGGCAGTAGTGAAGGAGCACTACAGTGTTGGAGGGGCAGTAGTGAAGGAGCACTAGTGTTGGAGGGGCAGTAGTGAAGGAGCACTACCGTGTTGGAGGGGCAGTAGTGAAGGGGCACTACAGTGTTGGAGGGGCAGTAGTGAAGGGGCACTACAGTGTTGGAGGAGCAGTAGTTAAGGATTACTACAGTGTTGGAGGGGCAGTAGTGAAGGAGTGCTACTCTGTTGGAGGGGTAGTAGAGAAGGAGTGCTGCATTGTTGCATGGGGAGCCCTGTTGGAGCGCTGCACTTTTGGAGAGGCACTACCAAAGGACTGCTGCAGATGTGGAGGAGCACTAGTAAAGGAGCACTGCACAGCTGGAGGGGCAGGACTGAAGGAGGGGTGCACTGTTGGAATGGCAGTAGTGACAGAGTGCTGCAATGTTGGAGGAGAGATAGTGAAGGAATGTTGCTCTATTGGAGGTGCTGAAGGAGCATTGCCCTGTTGGAGGGGCAGGAGTGAAGGAGCATTGCCCTGTTGGAGGGGCACTAGTGAAGAATCGCTACACTTTTGTAGGGGCAGTAGGTAAGGACAACTGCACTGTCGGAGGGGCAGTAATGAAGGAGTGCTGCACTGTTGGAGGGGCAGGAGTGAAGGAGTGCTGCACTGTTGGAGGGGCAGGAGTGAAGGAGTGCTGCATTGTTGGGGCAGGAGTGAAGCAGTGCTGCACTGTTGGAGGGGCAGGAGTGAAGCAGTGCTGCACTGTTGGAGGGGCAGGAGTGAAGGAGTGCTGCACTGTTGGAGGGGCAGGAGTGAAGCAGTGCTGCACTGTTGGAGGGGCAGGAGTGAAGCAGTGCTGCACTGTTGGAGGGGCAGGAGTGAAGCAGTGCTGCACTGTTGGAGGGGCAGGAGTGAAGCAGTGCTGCACTGTTGGAGGGGCAGGAGTGAAGCAGTGCTGCACTGTTGGAGGGGCAGGAGTGAAGCAGTGCTGCACTGTTGGAGGGGCAGGAGTGAAGCAGTGCTGCATTGTTGGAGGGGCAAGAGTGAAGCAGTGCTGCAATGTTGGAGGGTCACTAGTGAAGGAGTGCTGCACTGTTGGGGCTGCAGTAGTGAAGGAACTTTGCATAGTTGGAGAGGCACTAGTGGAGGAGTGCTGCACTGTTGGGGCTGCAGTAGTGAAGGAACTTTGCACAGTTGGAGAGGCACTAGTGGAGGAGTGCTGCTCCTGTTGGGGCTGCAGTAGTGAAGGAACTTTGCACAGTTGGAGAGGCACTAGTGGAGGAGTGCTGCACTGTTGGGGCTGCAGTAGTGAAGGAACTTTGCACAGTTGGAGAGGCACTGGTGGAGGAGTGCCGCTCCTGTTGGGGCTGCAGTGGTGAAGGAACTTTGCACAGTTGGAGAGGCACTAGTGGAGGAGTGCTGCTCCTGTTGGAGCAACAATAGCAAAGAGGCGCTGCATTAATGGATGGTCAGTACTGAAGAAGCCCTGCACTGTCAGAGGGGCATTAATGACGGAGGACTACACTGATGGAGAGCATTAGTGAAGGAACACTGCAATGTTGGAGGGGGACTCATGGAGGAGTGCTGCACTGTTGGAGCAACAATAGCAAAGAGGCGCTGCATTAATGGATGGTCAGTACTGAAGAAGCCCTGCACTGTCAGAGGGGCATTAGTGACGGAGGACTGCACTGATGGAGAGCATTAGTGAAGGAACACTGCAATGTTGGAGGGGGACTCATGGAGGAGTGCTGCACTGTTGGAGGTATAGGAGTGAACGAACACTGCACTGTTGGAGGGGCATTAATGAAGGAGTGCTGCACTGTCAAAAATATAGTACTGAGGAAGTGAGGCACTCTCAGAAATGTAGTACCGAAGGAATGCTGTACTGAGGGTGAGCTGCACTGATGCATTGGCCGTACCAAGTGAATGCACGCTGCATTACTGATGGACCACTGCACTATCAAAAGGTGCAATACTGAGGATGTGCTACACTTCATAGGAACAATACTAAGGGAGTGCTGCACTGTCACATGTGCAGCACTGAGGGAGAGCTGCACTGTCAGAGGTTTAGTATTCAGGGAGTAATGCACTGTCAAAGGGACAGTACTGGGAGTATTAAACTATTGGAAGATCAATGCTGAGGGAATGCTACACTAATAGAGGTGCTGTACTGAGAGAGTGCTGCACTGTCTCACTGAGAATGTAGCACTCCTTCAGTACAGCCCTTCGGGCTTTATATTGCCCCCATCAATAATGCACTTCCAACAGTGCAGCACGACTTCAGTACGGCAATAGTGTGCCAGCTCAGATCAGATGTTCAAATCAAAGCTAAGCCTGCTCCTGCTGCCAGTTAGGCACTGCAGTTGTGTATCATGTTTTCTGCAGGAGAGGGGGAGGTGTGTCTGATGCAATATATTTATGTGCTGTAGCTGTTAAGGTTGAATAGCGAGCATTAGCTGCAAGCTATGAGATGTGGGTGTGAGGTTTGTAGCAGTGTTAAACGTGTGAGGGTGAGATGAAACTATGAATGTGCAGTATGAGTTGTGTTTGGTAGTGATTGTTGGTAGGTGAGTGCAGGGGAGCTGGAGTATTGAGCAGTTTAGGAGACCAGTGGTAATGTTGCTGGGATATGATATTTGAAGATGCATTCACTTACCTTGAGCACTCATGTGTGATCAGTGAACTTCTTGCGACACTGCCTCTAGATCCTCAAGGCTAAACCGCTGGCATTGACCACGATGGTTATCTGCTTGCAGTGCCTTTACTGCTCCTCTCTCGAGGGCCTCTGCTGCCCTGTGAATAGAGCACCTGTCCCCTTTCCACTGCCTGCCACAAGGTCTCAACTACTGCATTGTAGACCCTTGGAGCCTGTGCTCTCCTCAATTTCAACACCTTCTTAAAGGTCAGACACTCACACCAGCCATTTGAAATACCCACTCCAGACAAAAGCACCAGCCCCTGTTAAGAGGTGTGGGCCGGCTTCAGGTTTGAGAACAAAATGATTCCACATCCCCTGCTCAGGAGTGCAGCCGTTCAACAGTTTGTTTCGCACACCACAGTCATGTAGCTGAGCAGGCAGCAAGGGCTGTGTGAAACAATGGAGTAATAGAAGGCTGTGATTCCTCTGCCCATTTCAGGCTTTTTCTGCTCTCACACACATAACGAGAAATAGACACACACACAGTATAATGAGAAATAGACTCTCACTGACACAGTGTAATGAGAAATAGACTCACACAGTATAATGAGAAATAGACTCTCACTGACATAGTATAATGAGAAATAGACTCACACAGTATAATGAGAAATAGACTCTCACTGACATAGTATAATGAGAAATAGACTCACACAGTATAATGAGAAATAGACTCTCACTGACATAGTATAATGAGAAATAGACTCACACAGTATAATGAGAAATAGACTCTCACTGACATGGTATAATGAGAAATAGACTCACACAGTATAATGAGAAATAGACTCTCACACACAGTATAATGAGAAATAGACTCACATACCAGTATAATGAGAAATAGACACAGTATAATGAGAAATAGACTCTTTCTCACACACAGTATAATGGGAAATAGACTCTCACACATACAGCATAATAAGAAATTGACTCAATCACACAGTATAATGAGAGAGACTGACGCAGTACAGTGAGGAAGAGACACACAATGTAGAGAGAAAGAAACACACAAAGGGTAATGAGAAATGGGCTTTCACCTACAGTATAATGAGAGATACATACACAGTATAATGAGAAATAGACTCTTTCTCACACACAATATAATGGGAAGTAGACTTTCACACACACAGTATAATGAGAAATAGATTCACACAGAGTATAATGAGAAATAGACTCTTCCTCACGCACAGTATAATGGTAAATAGACTCTCACACATACAGCATAATGAGAAATAGCCTCTCACACACAGAGTATAATGAGATATGGACTCTCTTACACACAGTATAATGTGATATAGACTCTCTCACACACACAGTATAATGAGAAATAGACTCTCTCTCATACACAGTATAATGAGAAATAGGCTCACACACACAGTATAATGAGAAAGAGACTCTCACTGACACAGTATAATGAGAAATAGGCTCACACACACAGTATAATGAGAAAGAGACTCTCACTGACACAGTATAATGAGAAAGAAACACAGAGTAATGAGAAATGGGCTTTCACTTATACACTATAATGAGCAATAGACACACAGTATAATGGGAAATAGACTATCTCACACACAATATGAGAAATAGATTCACACACAGTATAATGAGAAATAGACTCTCACACACAGTATAATGGGAAATAGAAAATTTAGCTATTGTGCTTTCACTCCCCTCATCTAAGTCATTGAGATAAATTGTAAAAAGTTGAGGCCCGAGCACAGACCCCTGTGGGTCTCCACTTGTCACATCCTGCCAATCAGAAAATGACCCATCTATGCATACTTTCTGTTTTCTGCCTGCCAGCCAATCTTCTATCCTTGCTAATCCATTACTCTATGAGCTTTTATTTTCGCTAATAACCTTTGATGTGGCACCTTATCAAATGCCTTCTAGAAATCCAAGTACAGTACGTCTACAGGCTCCTCTTTACCCATGGCACATGTTACTCCTTCAAAGAACTCCAATAAATTAGTTAAACATGATTTCTCTTTCACAAAGTCATGCTGATACTTCCCAATTAATTTGAGTTTCTCTAAGTGTGCAGCTATAACCACCTTACTGATTAATTCTAATACTTTCCCCATGACAGATGTCAAGCTAACTGGCCTATAATTTCCTGTTTTCTGCCTCCCTCCCTTCTTGAATAGAGGGGTTGTATTTGCTACTTTCCAGCCTGATAGAACCTTTCCAGCCTAATAGAACCTTTCCAGAATCTAGAAAATTTTGGAAAATTAACACCAACACATCTACTACCTCATTAGCCACCTCTTTTAAGAACCTAGGATGAAGTCCATCAGGACCCAGAGACTTGTCAGCTCGCAGCTCCATCAGTTTGCTCAGTGCCACTTCCCTAGTGATTGTATTTTCACCTAGTTCCTCTCTCCAATCCACCGGATTTACAACTATTATTGGAATGGTTTTTGTATCCTCTATTGTGAAGACAGAAGCAAAATATTTGTTCATTTCATCCACCATTTTCTTATTATCTACTATAACTCCCCATTCTCACTGTCTAGAGAACCAACACTCACTTTACTTACTCTTTTCCGTTTTAAATACCTGAGGAAACTCTTGCTATCAGTTTTTACATTTCTAGCTAGCTTCCTCTCATACTCTAATTTTTTACTTCTGATTAACTTTTTAGGCATTTTCTGCCATTCTTTATATTCTGGCCAATCATCTGACCTGCCACTCACCTTTGAGTTATATGCTTTTTCCTTAAGTTTGATGCTTTCCTTAACTTCTTTAGTTAACCACTAAGGTGGGTCCTCCCTTTAGAATTTTTCTTTTTAGTAGGAATGTACTTATTCTGACTATTCTGAAATATCCCCTTAAATGTCTGTCACTGCTTCTCTATTGATCTACCCTCTAGCCTAGTTTCCCAGTTCACTTCATATAGCTCAGCTTTCGTGCCCACATAGTTGCCCTTATTTAAGTTTAAAACACTAGCCTTAAACCCACTCTTCTCCCTTTCAAACTGGATGTAAAATTCAATCATATTGTGGTCGCTGCTACCTAGAGGGGTGCCTTCACTCTGAGATCATTAACTAATCCAGTCACATTACGCAATAACAAGTCTAATATAACCTGCTCTCTGCTTGGTTCCGAAATGTGCTGCTCTAAGAAACTATCTCAAAAGCATTCTATGAACTTCTCATCCAGGCTACTACTGCCAGTCTGATTTTCCCAGTTTATGTGTAGATTAAAATCACCCATGATTATTGCCGTCCCTTTATCACAAGCACTCAATATTTCTTCATGCATAATTTGTCGTAAATTATGGTTACTGTTAGTGGACCTGTGGATCACTCCCACTAATGATTCTTTTTCTCCTATTTTTCCTCATCTCCACCCAAATGGATTCTACATCCTGATCTCCTGAACCAAGGTCATCTCTAACTATTACACCAATGCCATCCTTGATCAACAATGCTACCCCTCCACCTTTACCTAGCTTCCTATTCTTCTTGAATGTCATACACCCCTCAATATTCAGGACCCAATCCTTGTGGTCCTGCAGTCACCTCTCCGCAATTGCTATTGATCATATTTATTACTTTAATGTGGGCTATCAATTCATTTACTTTGCTACGAATGCTATGCACATTCAGATACAGAGCCTTTAGTTTTGTCTTTTTGTTACCTTTGTAACATCTAGTCTTGACTGTTGATGTATTCTTAGATTTTTTTCTCTCTATCCCTTCCTGCCATTCTCTGACCCTCATTTCTCATATTACTATTTTGTTGTACTGACTTGAATCTACCCCTTGATTTGCCACTTTTACCCAAGCTTGATCCCTTGCCCCCACCTACCTTGTTAGTTTAAAGCCCTCTCTACTTCGCCAGTTATGCGATTCGCAAGAACACTCACCCCAGCAAGGTTCAGGTGTAAACCGCCCCAACAGTACAGCCCCCACTTTCCCCAGCACTGGTGCCAGTGCCCCACTGTAGGTGATGGGGAATTGACAATGGCAGTGGAGTTTGAAATAAACTCCTTCGACTTTCAGGACCTTCTGGAGAGAAATGGAGTAAAATGCTGGAATGAGGAGTTGGAAGGATAAATATTCCCCTTACACCCCTTTGAAAAGAATGAATAGGTTTGGCTGGCTAACACATATCATCTTGTGCTCTTGGTTTCATATACAATCATACCATAATTACATAGTGATTTAGGCAATTGTCCCCTGCAATGTCTCCTGCTTTGGAGCAAGCTGTTATTTGATATTTAATTATATAATCTAAGTCAGAGGGGTTTCCAGCTGTGTTGAAATAAGAGGTGTATATTCTTTCATTTCCCAGCCCTGATTGCAGCAGCTACCTTCACTCTGTGCCTTGTGTCAATGTTCTGATCGTAAAGTTATGGTGCAGTCGAGTTTCTTCCCCACCCCAGGGAGAGGCAGCAGAGTCTGAGTTTCTGGTGTCGAGTGAGTGGGTTCTGTTCATCCCCAGGGAATCAGAAGCTAGCTCTCTGGCAACAGACTTAAAATCAAAGGAGACAAAGCATCTTACTTCAAGGGGAGGTAACATGGATGCAGACTTCATCAAGACAAGCACAGGATAGTAACAACTAAAATAACTGCTTTAAAAGCTTGAGGGGACAATAGAACAGGGTATCACACAGGGAGAAAGACACTGACTAAACAGGGCATCGCACAGGGACAGAGACACTTCTAAACAGGGTATCACACAGGGAGAGAGACACTGACTAAACATGTATCACACAGGGAGAGAGACACTGACTAAACAGGGTATCACACAGGAGAGAGACACTGACTAAACAGGATATCACACAGGGACAGAGACACTGACTAAACAGGGTATCACACAGGGAGAAAGACACTGACGAAACAGGGTATCACACAGCGAGAAAGACCCTGACTAAACAGGGTATCACACAGTAGAGTGACCAACACTCTGGGAACATCTCATAATTTGGCCTTTTATCCCGCATCCAGGGTCACGCCTTCCTTGTACATGTTTTGTCCTAAATTTCGGTCCGGGGCCGACTTGCAGGTATCTGGGAGTGGATCCAACAGGTGACAGCATCAGGATTGGAAGAATTAGCCAGTCCACACCCATTCTCACGGATTCCTTATGTCCCATTTTCTTTTTGACCAGAGTTGATCACCCAGTCACACAGGGAGACACTGATTGAACAGGGTATCCCACAGTGTCATGAAGTTGGGCTTTAGGGAGACACTGATTGTACAGGGTATCCCACAGTGTCATGAAGTTGGGCTTTATGCCAAATGATGATTTTTATTCCACTGGCTGGTAACCTGAATTGAACTTTTCAAAACAGACTTCTTAAAACACAGGGACCACAGTGAACTGACACAATGACCCATAATGGCTAACCCCAATTTGCATTACTGTATGTTCCACATTTCAGTTCATGGAATGGAGTCAGTCTGTCTGCAAAATCCATCAAAGACAATGGCTTCAGGGGAGTGTGAAGGACTCACATCTCCTGTCTCATTATCAAGATATCTATGACATCACCTGAGGTATTCAACTGTTGGAGATGGACCATTAAGACCAATTGCTTGGATAATGGGATCCTGACTAAGTTTGCTTTTAGATATGAACTAATCAGTTCATGAAAGACAAGGACAATGTACTTTTTAAAAATTCCCCTGACAGTCGGAGAAGGAATGTCGTATGACAGGCCAACCCTTTGTGAGTTTTAAGCACGTGTTTTCTCAGCAGAACTGGGGGAGAAGGCTGAAGTAGCATCCCTGTTGCCTCCTTTTTTTCCTCCAATCCACCAGGTAATCCTTGAGCCCTGTTTGTTGACAATGATCATCCATGTACACCCCACAGCAGACAGATTTCTTAAAAGAATCCAACACAGCATGGCCATCTCCTGAAAAACAACCGATTCAGTCATCTACATCTTCAAATCAGAAGTATCAAGACTATCAACTTAAGCAACCGTGGAGGAACAAACCATTTCAAGAGCTAGGCAGACAGCAACTCTGGCTGATGATTGTGAGCTTGTTCAAGGGAAACTCTTCCCGAGTCATCACCCCAAACCTTGCAAATGTTAGAAGGTGGGAGGGTAGTAGGAATATGAACAGTCATGGATGAGAAGGGATAGCTGGAGAAGAGGGAGAAGAGAGAAAAGAGAGAGAGAAGGGGAAGAAGAGGGAGAAAAGGAGGAAGAGAGAAGATGTCGAAGAGGGAGAAGAGAGAGAGATGGGGGAGAATGGGAGAAGGGGTAGAAGAGAGAGAAGACAGAGAGAAGGAGTCCCTCCTCAGGTCAAAAAGGAAGGTGCTGAGAATGGGAGTGAAGCCCCTAAAGACTGTTCTATTGCAACAAGGCAGGTCACCTTTGAGCTGACTGCTGAAAGTTACTGTAAGATTTGGTGGGATACAACAGACCAGTGCAGAAAAGGGGCACATAAAACATGGCTGTGGCCACAGCTGCAGCAGTAAATCCCTGTAAACATACCGCTGTGAATGCAGAGAGTTTAACAAAATCCCTGAGAATTACCAGGCTTTTGTGTCCAAAGAAAAAGTGACCTCATACCCCTTGAGAAAGGCAAGCGCAGCAGGTAGAGGGAGACACTGACTGAACAGTGTATTACACACACACAGAGGGAGGTAGAGACACTGAATGATCAAGTATCAGGAGAGAGAGAGAGAGAGAGACACTGACTGAACGGGGTATCTATCACATTGAGGGAGCGAGAGAGACTGACTGAACAACTGTCTCACAAGGGAGGGAGGGAGAGTGATTGAACAGAGTATCATGGAGAGGGACAGAGAGAGAGAGAGACTAATTGAACTAGTATCACAGAGAGAGAAGAGAGACAGTGACTGAACAGAGTAGCACAGCAAGAGAGAGAGATGCTAACTGAACGGAGTATCACAGAGAGAGAGAGACAGTGACTGAACGGAATGTCAGAGAGAGAGAGACACTAACTGAACAGAGTATTGTAGAGGGAGAGAGACTGACTGAACAGGTATTAAGAGAGAGAGAGAGACACTGACAGAACAGGGTATCACAGAGAGAGAGAGAGACACTGACGGAACAGAGTATCACAGAGAGAGAGACATGCTGTCTGAACAGAGTATGGAAAAGAGAGAGACAGAGAGAGAAAGACACTGACCGAACAGATATTAGGTGAGAGAGAGAGAGACACTGACTGAACAGAATATCAGAGAGAGAGAGAGATCCTGTCTGAACAGGGTTTCGAAGAGAGAGAGAGAGAATCTGACTGAACAGAGTATCACAGAGAGAGAGTGAGGAAGAGAAAGAGAGAGGCTGACTGGACAATGCATCATTGAGAGAGAGAGAGACTGACTGAATAGTTATCAGGACAGAGAGAGAGAGAATCTGACTGAACAGGTATCACAGAGAGAGAGACTGTTTGAACAGAGTATCATAGAGAGAAAGAGAGAGAGAGAGGCTGACTGAACAGAGTATGGAAAAGAGAGAGACAGAGAGAGAAAGACACTGACAGAACAGATATTAGACGAGAGAGAGAGAGAGACACTGACTGAACAGGGTATCATGGAGAGAGATCCTGTCTGAACAGGGTTTTGAAGAGAGAGAGAGACACTGACTGAACAGAGTATCACAGAGAGAGTGAGTAAGAGAAAGAGAGAGGCTGACTGCACAGTGCATCATTGAGAGAGAGAGAGACTGATTGAACAGTTACCAGGACAGAGAGAGAGACACTGACTGAACAGAGTATCACAGAGAGAGAGAGGGATAGAGAGAGAGACTGACTGAACAGGTATCACAGAGAGAGAGAGAGAGAGAGGCTGACTGAACAGTGTATCACACAGAGAGAGTGAGAGACATTGGCAGAAAAGGGTATTACACAGTGAGAGAGATAGAGAGAGAGTGTGAGAGAGAGAGACTGGAGTATCACAGAGAGAGAGAGCGAGGGACTGACTGAACTGGGTATCACAGACAGAAAGAGAGACTGACTGAAAAGGATATCACAGAGAGAGAGAGACAGAGAGAGAGACTGAACAGGTATCAGGAGAGAGAGAGAGAGAGAGAGAGACACTGACTGAACAGATATCACAGAGAGAAAGAGAGATAGAGCGAGAGTGACTAAACAGAGTATCCCAGAGTGAGAGAGACACTGACTGAACAGGTTATCACAGAGGAGGAGAGAGACGCTGATGGAACAGAGTATCAGATGGAGAGAGAGAGATCGAGAGAGAGGGAGAGAGACGCTGACTGAACAGAGTATCACAGAAAGAGAGAGTGACTGAACAGAGCATCCCAGAGAGAGACACACAGAGAGCGACACTGACAGAACAGATATCAGGAAAGAGATGTATACACTGACTGAACAGGTATCACAGAGAGAGAGAGAGACTGACTGAACAGAGTATCACAGAGAGAGAGAGACTGATTGAACCAGTATCACAGAGAGAGAGAGAGAGAGAGACAGTGACTGAACAGAGTAGCACAGCGAGAAAGAGAGAGATGCTAACTGAATGGAGTATCACAGAGAGAGAGAGTGGCTGAACAGAGTATCAGAGAGAAAGAAGGAGACACTGACTGAACAGAGTTTCAGAGAGAGAGAGAGAGTGATAGAGAGAAAGAGAGAGGTTGACTGCACAGTGTATCATTGAGAGAGCGAGACTGACTGAACAGTTATCAGGACAGAGATGGAGAGACACTGACTGAACAGAGTATCACAGAGAGAGAGAGTGAGAGACATTGACAGAAAAGGGTATCACACAGTGAGAGAGATAGAGAGAGAGTGTGAGAGAGAGATTGACTGGAGTATCACAGAGAGAGGGAGAGGGACTGACTGAACTGGGTATCACAGACAGAAAGATAGACTGACTGAAAAGGATATCACAGAGAGACAGAGAGACAGAGAAAGACGTTGACTGAACAGTTATCAGGAGTGGGAGAGAGAGAGAGACACTGACTGAACAGGTATCCCAGAGAGAGAGAGACACTGACTGAACAGTTTATCACAGAGGAAGAGAGAGAGAGAGAGAGGCTGATGGAACAGAGTATCAGATGGAGAGAGAGAAATAGAGAGAGGCGAGAGTTACTCTGACTGAACAGAGTAATCACAGAAAGAGAGAGTGACTGAACAGAGTATCCCAGCGAGAGACACACAGAAAGAGACACTGACTGAACAGAGTATCACAGTGAGAGAGAGCGACACTGACAGAACAAATATCAGGAAAGAGAGATATACACTGATGAACAGGTATCACAGAGAGAGAGAGACTGATGGAACAGAGTATCACAGAGTGAGAAAGAGACACTGACTGAACAGGTATCAAAGACAGAGAGAGAGAGACAAAGTGACTGAACAGAGTTTCGCAGAGAGAGAGACAGACAGAGAGAGAGATACTGACAGAACAGGGTAACACATGAAGAGCGAGAGATGAGAGAGAGAGAGAGATGCTGACGGAACAGAATATCACAGAAAGAGAGAGAGAGACACTGACTGAACAGCTATCACACAAGGGAGGGAATGTGATTGAACAGAGTATCACAGAGAGTGAAAGAGAGTGGGAGAGAGACTAACTGAACAGGTATCAGGGAGAGAGAGAGACTGACTGAACAGCTATCACACAAGGGAGGGAGAGGGAGTGATTGAACAGGATATCACAGAGAGAGAGAGAGAGACTAATTGAACTAGTATCACAGAGAGAGAGAGAGAGACAGTGACTGAACAGAGTAGCACAGCGAGAGCGAGAGATGCTAACTGAATGGAGTATCACAGAGAGAGAGAAAGTGGCTGAACAGAGTATCAGTGAGAAAGAAAGAGACACTGACTGGACAGAGTTTCAGAGAGAGAGAGTGATAGAGAGAAAGAGAGAGGCTGACTGCACAGTGTATCACTGAGAGAGCGAGAGACTGGCTGAACAGTTATCAGGACAGAGAGAAAGACACTGACTGAACAGAGTATCACACAGAGAGAGAGAGACATTGACAGAAAAGAGTATCACACAGTGAGAGAGATAGAGAGAGAGTGTGAGAGAGAGACTGACTGGAGTATCACAGAGAGAGAGAGAGAGGGACTGACTGAACTGGGTATCACAGACAGAAAGAGAGACTGACTGAAAAGGATATCACAGAGAAAGACGTTAACTGAACAGTTATCAGGAGAGAGAGAGAGACACTGACTGAACAGGTATCCCAGAGAGAGAGAGACGCTGACTGAACAGTTTATCACAGAGGAAGAGAGAGAGAGAGAGACGCTGATGGAACAGAGCACCACATGGAGAGAGAGAAATAGAGAGAGGGGAGAGTTACTCTGACTGAACAGAGTAATTACAGAAAGAGAGAGTGACTGAACAGTGTATTCCAGAGAGAGACACAGAGAGAGAGACACTGACTGAACAGAGTATCACAGTGAGAGAGAGCGACACTGACAGAACAGATATCAGGAAAGAGAGATATACACTGATGAACAGGTATCACAGAGAGAGAGAGAGAGACTGATGGAACAGAGTATCACAGAGTGAGAAAGAGACACTGACTGAACAGGTATCAAAGACAGAGAGAGAGACAAAGTGACTGAACAGAGTTTCGCAGAGAGAGAGACAGACAGAGAGAGATACTGGCAGAACAGAGTATCACATGAAGAGCGAGAGATGAGAGAGAGAGAGAGAGATGCTGACAGAACAGAGTATCACAGAAAGAGAGAGAGACACTGACTGAACAGCTATCACACAAGGGAGGGAATGTGATTGAACAGAGTATCACAGAGAGTGAAAGAGAGTGGGAGAGAGACTAACTGAACAGGTATCAGGGAGAGAGAGAGACTGACTGAACAGCTATCACACAAGGGAGGGAGAGAGAGTGATTGAACAGGATATCACAGAGAGAGAGAGAGACTAATTGAACTAGTATCACAGAGAGAGAGAGAGAGAGACAGTGACTGAACAGAGTAGCACAGCGAGAGCGAGAGATGCTAACTGAATGGAGTATCACAGAGAGAGAGAAAGTGGCTGAACAGAGTATCAGTGAGAAAGAAAGAGACACTGACTGGACAGAGTTTCAGAGAGAGAGAGTGATAGAGAGAAAGAGAGAGGCTGACTGCACAGTGTATCATTGAGAGAGAGAGAGACTGGCTGAACAGTTATCAGGACAGAGAGAAAGACACTGACTGAACAGAGTATCACAGAGAGAGAGAGAGAAAGACACTGACTGAAAAGAGTATCACAGAGAGAGAGAGTGAGAGACATTGACAGAAAAGGGTATCACACAGTGAGAGAGATAGAGAGAGAGTGTGAGAGAGAGAGACTGACTGGAGTATCACACAGAGAGAGAGAGGGACCGACTGAACTGGGTATCTCAGACAGAAAGAGAGACTGACTGAAAAGGATATCACAGAGAGACAGAGAAAGACGTTGACTGAACAGTTATCAGGAGAGAGAGAGAGAGAGACACTGACTGAACAGGTATCCCAGAGAGAGAGAGACATTGACTGAACAGTTTATCACAGAGGAAGAGAGAGAGAGAGGCTGATGGAACAGAGTATCAGATGGAGAGAGAGAAATAGAGAGAGGCGAGAGTTACTCTGAATAGAGTAATCACAGAAAGAGAGAGTGACTGAACAGAGTATCCCAGAGAGAGACACACAGAAAGAGACACTGACTGAACAGAATATCACAGAGAGAGAGACTGACAGGACAGATATCAGGAAAGAGAGATATATACTGATGAACAGGTATCACAGAGAGAGAGAGAGAGACTGATGGAACAGAGTATCACAGAGTGAGAAAGAGACACTGACTGAACAGGTATCAGGGAGAGAGAGAGACTGACTTAACAGCTATCACACAAGGGAGGGAGAGAGTGTGATTGAACAGAGTATCACAGAGAGAGAGAGAGACTAATTGAACTAGTATCACAGAGAGAGAGAGACAGTGACTGAACAGAGTTGCACAGCGAGAGAGAGAGAGAGATGCTAACTGAATGGAGTATCACCGAGAGAGAGAGAGAGTGGCTGGACAGAGTATCAGAGAGAAAGAAAGAGACACCGACTGAACAGAGTTTCAGAGAGAGAGTGTGATAGAGAGAAAGAGAGAGGCTGACTGCACACTATCATTGAGAGAGAGAGAGACTGACTGAACAGTTATCAGGACAGAGAGAAAGACACTGACTGAACAGAGTATCACAGAGAGAGAGACTGACTGACAGAGTACCAGAGAGAGATAGCGAGAGAGAGGCTGGCTGCATAGTGTATCACACAGAGAGAGTGAGAGACATTGACAGAAAAGGGTATCACACAGTGAGAGAGATAGAGAGAGAGTGTGAGAGAGAGAGACTGACTGGAGTATCACACAGAGAGAGAGAGAGAGAGAGGGACTGACTGAACTGGGTATCACAGACAGAAAGAGAGACTGACTGAAAAGGATATCACAGAGAGAGAGACAGAGAGAGACGCTGACTGAACAGGTATCAGGAGAGAGAGAGAGAGAAAGACACTGACTGAACAGGTATCACAGAGAGAGAAAGAGAGCAAGAATGGCTGAACAGGTATCACAAAGAGGGAGAGAGAGACAGAGAGAGACACTGACTGAACAGGTATCACAAAGAGGGAGAGAGAGATAGAGAAAGACACTGACTGAACAGGTAGCAGGTGAGAGAGACACTGACTGAACAACTATTGTACAAAGGAGGGAAAGAGAATGGCTGAACAGAGTATCACAGAGAGAGAAAGAAAGAGACACTGACAGAACAGATATCAGGAAAGAGGTATACACTGACTGAACAGGTATCACAGAGAGAGAGAAAGAGAGAGAGACTGACTGAACAGACTATCACAGGGAGAGATAGAGAGAGAGGGAGAGAGAGAAATGCTGACTGAACAGGTATCACAGAGAGAGCAAGAGAGACTGACTGAAAAGTCTCACAGAGAGAAAGAGAGTGATTGAACAGAGCATTGCAGAGATAGAGAGAGAGATAAAGAGAGATGGAGAGAGACGCCGACTGAACAGAATATCGAAGGGAGAGAGAGAGAGAGATTAACTGAACTGGGTATCACAGAGAGACCAAGAGAGACTGACTGAAAAGGGTATCACAGAGAGAGAAAGAGAGAGAGAGAGACACTAACTGAACAGGTATCACAGAGAGAGAGAGAAGGAGTGACTGAACAGCGTATCCCAGAGAGAGAGAGAGAGAGACAGAGAGAGAAACACTGGCAGAACAGGTAGTAGGAGAGAGAGACACTGATGGGACAGAGTATCACATGGAGAAAGAGAGAGAGATGCTGACTGAACAGAGTATCACATGGAGAGAGAGAGATCGAGAAAGATGGAGAGGGATGCTGACCGAACAGCATCACAATAACAGAGTCACTAAACAGAGTATCCCAGAGAGACAGAGATGGAGACGCTGACTGAACAGGTATCAGAGAGAGGGAGAGAGAGAGAGAGAGACATAGAGAGAGATACTGACAGAACAGGTAGTAGGAGAGAGAGACAGAGACACTGATGGAACAGAGTATCACATGGAGAGAGAGATAGAGAGAGAGGGAGAGACTGAGTAGCATATCCCAGAGAGAGAAAAAGAGAGACACACTGACGGAACAGGTAGTAGGTGAGAGACAGAGATGCTGACTGAACAGAGTGTCACACAGAGAGAGAGAGCGACACTGACATAACAGGGTATCACGGAGAGAGAGAGAGAAACGCTGACATCACAGGGTATACCAGAGAGAGAGAAAGAGAGAGAGAAACTGAACTGACTGAACAGTTATCAGGACAGAGAGAGAGATGCTGACTGAACAGAGTATCTCTGAGAGAGAGAGAAATGCTGAACAGAGTTTCAAGGAGAGGGAGAGAGAGACAGAGACTGACTGAACAAAGTATCACAGAGAGAGTGAGAGACTCAGTGCATAATCTATCACTGAGAGAGAAAGGGACTGATTACACAGATTATCACAGAGAGAGAGAGAGAGAGAGAAGCTGACTGAACGGAGTATCACTGAGAGAGAGAGAGAGAGAGAGAAATGCTGAACAGAGTTTCAAGGAGAGGGAGAGAGAGAGACAGAGACTGACTGAACAAAGTATCACAGAGAGAGTGAGAGACTCACTGCATAATCTATCACTGAGAGAGAAAGGGACTGATTACACAGAGTATCACAGAGAGAGAGAGAGAGAGAAGCTGACTGCACAGTGTATCACTGAGAGAGAGTGACTGACTGAACAGAGTATCACAGAGAGAGAGAGAGAAACAGAGAGAGGCTGACTGCACAGTGTATCACACAGAGAGAGAGAGTAAGAGACATTGACAGAAAAGGGTATCACACAGTGAGAAAGATAGAGAGAGAGTGTGAGAGAGAGAGACTGACTGGAGTATCACAGAGAGAGAGACAGAGACTGACTGAACTGGGTATCACAGAGAGAGTGAAACACTCACTGCATAATCTCTCACTGAGAGAGAGAGGGACTGATTACACAAAGTATCACAGAGAGAGAGAGAGTGTGAGAGAGAGAGAAGCTGACTGCAGTGTGTATCACTGAGAATGACTGACTGAACAGAGTATCACACAGAGAGAGAGAGTGAGAGACATTGAGAGAAAAGGATATCACACCGTGAGAGAGATAGAGAGAGAGTGTGTGAGAGAGAGACTGACTGGAGTATCAGAGAGAGAGAGACAGAGACTGACTGAACTGGGTATCACAGAGAGAGTGAAACACACTGCATAATCTATCACTGAGAGAGAGAAGGAATGATTACACAAAGTATCACAGAGAGAGAGAGAGAGAGTGAGAGAGAGAGAGAAGCTGACTGCACAGTGTATCACTGAGACTGACTGACTGAACAGAGTATGACACAGAGAGAGAGAGAGTGAGAGACATTGAGAGAAAAGGGTATCACACAGTGAGAGAGATAGAGAGAGAGTGTGAGAGAGAGAGACTGACTGGAGTATCACAGAGAGAGAAAGGGACTGACTGAACTGGGTATCACAGACAGAAAGAGAGACTGACTGAAAAGGATATCACAGAGAGAGAGTGAGACAGAGAGAGATGCTGTCTGAACAGGTATCAGGAGAGAGAGAGAGAGAGACTGACTGAATTGGGTATCTCAGAGAGAGAGATGCTGACATAACAGAGTATCACAAAGAGAGAGACATTGACATAACTGGGTATCACAGAGGGAGAGAGAGACGCTGACATAACAGGGTATCACAGAGAGAGAGAGAGAGAGAGAGACGCTGACAGAACAGGGTAACACAGAGAGAGAGAGAGAGATGCTGACTTAACAGGGTATCACAGAGAGAGAGAGATGCTGACATAACAGAGTATCACAGAGAGAGAGACATTGACATAACAGGGTATCACAGAGAGAGAGAGAGACGCTGACATAACGGTAACACAGAGAGAGGGAGATGCTGACATAACAGTGTATCACAGAGAGAGAGATGCTGACATAACAGAGTATCACAGAGAGAGAGACATTGACATAACAGTGTATCACAGAGAGAGAGAGAGACTCTAACATAACAACGTAACACAGAGAGAGAGAGAGAGAGATGCTGACATAACAGGGTATCAAAGAGAGAGAGAGAGACGCTGATATAACGGTATCACAGAGAGAGAGAGAGACGCTGACATAAGAGTGTATCACAGAGAGAGAGCGACACTGACATAACAGGGTATCACAGAGAGAGAGAGATGCTGACATAACAGGGTATCACAGAGAGAGCGAGATGCTGACATAACAGGGTATCACAGAGAGACAGAGAGAGAGAGAGACGCTGACATAACAGGGTATCACAGAGAGAGCAAGACGCTGACATAACAGGGTATCACAGAGAGAGAGAGAGAGAGAGAGAGAGATGCTGACATAACAGGGTATCACAGAAAGAGAGAGAGACGCTGACATAACAGGGTATCACAGAGAGAGAGAGAGACACTGACATAACAGGATATCACAGAGAGAGAGAGAGAGACACTGACATAACAGGGTATCACAGAGAGAGAGAGAGACGCTGACATAACAGGGTATCACAGAGAGAGCGAGATGCTGACATAACAGGGTATCACAGAGAGACAGAGAGAGAGAGACGCTGACATAACAGGGTATCACAGAGAGAGCGAGACGCTGACATAACAGGGTATCACAGAGAGAGAGAGAGAGAGAGATGCTGACATAACAGGGTATCACAGAAAGAGAGAGAGACGCTGACATAACAGGGTATCACAGAGAGAGAGAGAGAGACACTGACATAACAGGATATCACAGAGAGAGAGAGACAGACACTGACATAACAGGGTATCACAGAGAGAGCGACACTGACATAACAGGGTATCACAGAGAAAGAGAGATGCTGACATAACAGGGTATCACAGAGAGAGAGAGAGAGAGACACTGACATAACAGGGTATCACAGAGAGAGAGAGAGACGCTGACATAACAGGGTATCACAGAGAGAGCGAGATGCTGACATAACAGGGTATCACAGAGAGAGAGAGAGAGAGAGACGCTGACATAACAGGGTATCACAGAGAGAGCGAGACGCTGACATAACAGGGTATCACAGAGAGAGAGAGAGAGAGATGCTGACATAACAGGGTATCACAGAAAGAGAGAGAGACACTGACATAACAGGGTATCACAGAGAGAGAGAGAGACACTGACATAACAGGGTATCACAGAGAGAGAGAGACAGACACTGACATAACAGGGTATCACAGAGAGAGAGACATTGACATAACAGGGTATCACAGAGAGAGAGAGAGAGAGACGCTGACATAACAGGGTGTCACAGAGAGAGAGGGAGATGCTGACATAACAGTGTATCACAGAGAGAGAGATGCTGACATAACAGGGTATCACAGAGAGAGAGAGAGAGAGACGCTGACATAACAGGGTAACACAGAGAGAGGGAGATGCTGACATAACAGTGTATCACAGAGAGAGAGACGCTGACATAACAGGGTATCACAGAGAGAGAGAGAGAGACGCTGACATAACAGAGTATCACAGAGAGAGAGCGACACTGACATAACAGGGTATCACAGAGAGAGACATTGACATAACAGGGTATCACAGAGAGAGAGAGAGAGACGCTGAAATAATGGTATCACAGAGAGAGAGAGAGACGCTGGCATAACAGTGTATCGCAGAGAGAGAGAGAGACACTGACATAACAGGGTATCACAGAGTGAGAGAGACATTGACATAACAGTATATCACAGAGAGAGAGAGAGAGACACTGACATAACAGGGTATCAGAGAGCGAGAGACACTGACATAACAGGGTATCACAGAGAGAGACGCTGACATAACAGGGTATCACAGAGAGAGAGAGACACTGACATAACAGGGTATCACAGAGAGAGAGACGCTGACATAACAGGGTATCACAGAGAGAGAGAGACACTGACATAACAGGGTATCACAGAGAGAGAGAGAGAGACACTGACATAACAGGGTCTCACGGAGAGAGAGAGAGAGAGAGACTGACATAACAGGCTATCACAGTGAGAGAGAGAGAGAGATGCTGACATAACAGGGTATCACCGAGAGAGACACTGACTAACAGGGTATTACAGAGAGAGAGAGACAGACACTGACATAACAAGTATCACAGAAAGAGAGAGAGAGACGCTGACATAACAGGGTTTCACAGAGAGAGAGAGACACTGACATAACAGGGTATCACAGAGAGAGAGACACTGACATAACAGGGTATCACAGAGAGAGAGAGATGGTTCTTCTGGTGTCAGTCAAGCAGGTTGCTTTGTCCTGGATGGTGTCGATGCACTTGCATCCAGGGAAGTAGGGACTATTCCATCTCACTCCTGATTTGTGCCTTGTAGATGGTAGACAGGCTTTGGAGAGTCAGGAGTTGAGTTACTCTCCATAGAATTCCTAGCCTCTAACCTGCTCTTGTAACCACAGTATTTATATGGCTGGTCCCGTTCAGTTTTTGGTCAATGGTAACCTCCAGGATGTTGATAGTGGAGCATTCAGTGATGGTAATGCCATTGAATGTCAAGGAGCGATGGTTAGGTTCTCTCAAGTTGGGGACGGTCATTGTGTGGCACTTGTGTGACACGAATGTTACTTGACACTTATCAGCCCATGCCTGAATGTTGTCCAAGTCTCACTGCAGATGGACATGTACTGCTTCAGTATATCATAGAAACACAAATGAAGACCATTCAGTCCATCGAGTCCTTGTCATCTCCAGTTAGACATAAATCCCATTCCCCTGTTGCGCTGTAAGTTTATTTCCCTCATGTGTGAACCCAATTTCTTTTCAAAGTCATTGATGTCTACGCATCCACCACTCTCATAGGCATCTGAAAGTTTTCAAGGGTTTAAGTAACCCCATCATTAATTATAGACTTTAATTATTGCCAACAGATTTATCAGTTACTGGTCCAGAATTCCCTGGTTTTCCTCTCTCACGTTTCTGAAATAGTTAAGTGAAAATCTAAAGAAACGGCTCCCAAAAGAAGAGAACTGTGATAGATTCAAGTTTGGGCATTGACAATGTTCTCCTCTATTTCCTTTAAAACTCTAGGATGGAACCTAGCTGGTCCTGGGAATTTGTCACTCTTTTTTGTAATTTTCTTCATCCATGTTGTTTGTCTAACAATTTCAGAGCATCGCGGAAGCTGATTCAACATTAGCTTCCTTGAGATATCTGGTATGCTGACCTCCTCCTCTACTGTGAATACTAGGCAGCAAGTACAAACTGAGCAGGGTATCACAAAGAGAAAGAGACACTGACTGAACAAGGGTATCACAGAGAGAGAGAGAGAGAGACTGACTGATCGGGGTATCACAGACAGAGGGAGACACTGACTGATCAGGGTATCACACAGAGAGAGAGAGACATTGACTGAACAGGGTATCACACAGAGAAAGAGATACTGACTGAAGAAGGTATCACAGAGAGAGAGAGAGAGAGGGAAACTGACTGATTAGGGTATCACAGACAGAGGGAGACACTGACTGAACAGGGTATCACACAGAGAGAGAGAGATAGAAACACTGACTGAAGAGAATATCACACAGGAAGGGAGACACTGACTGAACAGGGTATCACAGAGAGAGAGGGACACTGATTGAACAGGGAATCACAGAGAGATAGAAACACTGACTGAACAGTGTATTACAGAGAGAGAGACACACACTGACTGAAAAGTGGATAATGCAGAGAGACATTGACTGAACAGGGCATCCCACAAAGAGAGAGACACTGACAGAACAGGGTATCACACACAGAGACACTGACAGAACAGGGTATCACACAGAGAGACTGACTGAATAGTGTATCTATCACACAGGGAGAGAGAGACACTGACTGAACAGTATATCACAGAGAGAGAGAGACATACACTGACAGAACAGGCTATCACACAGAGTGACTGACTGAATAGTGTATCTATCACACAGGGAGAGAGACACTCACTGAACAGTATATCACAGAGTGAGAGACACCCTGACAGAACAGGATATCACAGAGATACAGAGGGTGACTGAACAGTGTATCACAGGGAGAGGGGGATACAGACTTAAGATTACAAATCAAAATACTGCAGATGTTGGAAATTTGAAATAAAAATGGAAAATGCTGGAAATGTTCAAGAGGTCTGGCAGCCTCTGTGGGAAAAGAAAAAGAGTTAATATTTCAGGTCAATGACATACTTTTTATTTTAACCAAATCCTGACTCGTTGAAATCACCAGTGAACAATAAGGTGTCACTTTAAGCTGTGCACCATCTGTTGTGTGACCCATTTACCTCCGCATGTTCTTCCTATCAGTATTCAAGTAGCACCTAGCAAGGTACATGTTATAATTGAATGGATTATCCTGCTATTCATATTGCGAAATGAGAGAGAAGATTAACTGTGCCACTTTGCTTACTCTTTATAGGGTCAGAGACAGTTCAGGCATCAACTTGCCTTGTCATGTCAAAGTTAAGCACAGAAGTTAGCCCTAGCATTGTTGGATGTGGACATAGCAGGAGTAGGCCATTCAGCCCCTTGAGCCTGCTCCGCAACTTAATAAGATCATGGCTGATCTAATAGTAACCTGAAATCTGCATCCCACCTAGCCCTGATAACCTATCACCCCCTTACTGAACAAGAATCTATCCACCTCTGCCTTAAAAATATTCAAAGACTCTGCTTCCACTGCCTTTTCAGGAAGAGAGTTCCAAAGACTCACGGCCGTCTGATGCATAAAATTTCTCCCCATCTCTGTCTTAAATGGGTGACCCCTTATTTTTAAACAGTGGCCCCTAGCTCTAGATTCTCCCAGAAGAGGAAACGTCCTCTCCACATCCACCTTGGGTGAGCTAGAGTTTTTTCCACGTGGTGTGACCTACCCCAACTGCATTGCCTCAGCTCCCCTCTCGGATGCGTGACATCCCCATGCCCCATCACTGCAAATACCAGAGACTTCAATCCCGGGAAGGCCCACAAAGCTATCCAGCAACCCAGCACAATATCCTGGCCTAGATTTGAGCCCAGGCCCCAAGGATCAAGGTACCACTGCAATGCTCAGTCCTTTTAAAAATATATTGGTGTTTTAATTAATTCCGCAGATGACTGGTGTTTGGATTTAATGGGATCCCAGGTGAATTTAGCCCTGCGTCCTATTTAACTCAACTGTTTGAAGAGCAGAGGGCGGAGTTGGCATAGGAGGCAATCTGAGAGGTCAGAGGTCAAGATGAAGGACTAATCTTACCCAAGCGGTCACTAGACGTGGCAGAGATGTGGAGAAACCTGGCGATTTTAACCCAGGCGGACATTTAAAACCACTGCCATTTTAACCAAATGACCTGAATAGGAGGCAGGGATAAGTGGCCAAAGCTGGCAGGGGTTTTCTTTAATAAAAATAGGAAGAGCTGAAAATACTCAGCAGGTCCAGCAGCATCTGTGGAGAGAGAAAAAGAGTTAATGCTGATGATGCTCCCTTAGAATTAGAAACGTTTAAAGATTTAACAGGCTTTAAGCAAACACAGAAAGAGCGAGGAGGAATGAACAGAAGAGAAGGCCTGTGATAGGGTAGAAGGTAGGAGAGGTTAAACGACAAAATGGATGATGGTGCAAGGCAAAAAGATGTTAATGGAACAAGTAGAGGAACAAGAGAAAGTATAAATGGGAAAAGCAGAATTATCACCAACAGCTGCTGACTGAAAAAATAAGGGCAGAGACTATGATCTGAAATTGTTGAACACAGTCTGTCTAGAAAGCTGTCCAGTGCCTAATTGAAAGCTACGGCAGTGTTCCTCAAGCTTAAGTTGAGCTTCTTGAGATGAAATGGGTCCTTCTTTACTTGTTGGGATGTCAACAGAACCTGACTCAGGCCTGAGAGGGAGAAGCCATTCTCTCCAGGCCAACCCAGGACAGGAGAGCATCAGCCCCAGAAGTGGTCTAAACAACAAGGGGTGTTTCTTCCTGGGTAGGGCCACCATGTGGAGCTCTCCTGTGGGGCCTCAATCAGGTGAGCTTAGGCATCATTGCCCCAGGAACCATCACTTTCCAAGAGCTAGGCTCAGCAAGACAAGACCTGAACCCCATCTCATCAGTTAACTTGTGCCAGTGGGTGTCCTTTGAGCCACTGGACTGACTCACTGCCTACAGTGGGCAGGAAGAGGGTAGTTAAAATGATCCAGGCCTCACTACTGCAGCAGAGGCTGAGTTTCCAACTCACCTCAACACCCGTCCGCCTAGAACTCGCCCAGGGTTAAAATCAAGACCTGTTTCATTGAGCAAGAGAAAACTAAAGAATATTTTAAGTGCCTCTTTTAAGAGGCTGGAGGAGATTGAGAAGCAGTGAGCAACCATTTCACTGTGGGAGGACCAGGTGTTTGATAGAGAAATCTGAAGGAAGGTGGAGTAGAGTCATTGGCAGAAAGAGGAAGGTTTGTGTTTTTATAATGTGTCAACCTCAGGTCCTCTCAAAATGCTTCCGAGACAATGAGGTACTTTTTGAAGGGTGGCCGCTGTTGTAATGTCGGAAATGCAGCAACCAATTTGCACACAGAAAGCCCTCACAAACAGCAATGTGGCAATGATCGATCTTAGTTAGGGCGTATCTTAGTGATGTTGGTTAAAGGATAAATATTGCCCGGGACACTGGGGAGAAAATTCTGGAAGCACACAGCATCTGACAGAGAGAAAACGAAAACGGAATTACCTGGAAAAACTCAGCAGGTCTGGCAGCATCGGCAGAGAAGAAAAGAGTTGACGTTTTGAGCTGAAGGGTCATGAGGACTCGAAACGTCAACTCTTTTCTTCCCCGACAATGCTGCCAGACTTGCTGAGTTTTTCCAGGTAATTCTGTTTTTGTTTTGAATCTCCAGCATCCGCAGTTTTTTGTTTTTATCTGACAGAGAGAAGATGGATTACGATTCAGGAACAAATCCTTAGTCAGAATGTGTCAGCTTTTCTTCACTAGGTTACAGGGTAAGCAGGGTGTGAAGGCCATTCAGCCCATTCTAGATCACCCATCCAGAACACCACCAGGGTCATCACAACACAGGAACCAGAAGGGGCCATTCTGCCCCTCGACTGACTTGCACTTCAACTCCATTCACCTGTCTTCCTCTCTATCACAGACCTTCCAGTTTCTTCTTTCCTCCCCTCCCTCCTAATTAAACCTGTTACATCTCTAAACATATGCTGTCCTGCCGCATCAACCTGAAACATTAACTCTTTCTCTCTCTCCACCATGCTGCCAGACTTTCCAGAAAACTGCAGCCAGCGTTTTCTGTTTTTTCATTCCATTTACTTGCCTTAATAACCCTGGATACTGTTACCTGACAAAAATCTATCTCAGTTTTGAAACCCGCAATTGTTCCCCAGTAACCACAGCCTTTCGGTGTAGAGAGTTCCAGATTCACATTGTGTGAATATTACAAGCTCTGTCATGATATGAGGGGCCTGCCCCCTCCCTTTGAATATCCTCCTATAGATTGCTCTGAAGCCTTGTAGGGTGTGAGAGATAATACTCTCTCTCTTCTCTACCATTTCCTGCTCTCCCTAAGTCATGTGCACACTGTTCCCCCAGGAACGTTTAGCCTGTGGCAATGTTCCTCATGTAGGGATCACCCCACTCCTTCCAAGCCTTCACTCTTAGCACCTCCTTCGCGGTGTGGCTGAGATAGGGAACTTAGTGAACAGAATGGAGTGGTGGGGGTGGGAGAGGAACTGTAGGGCGCTAATCCAAACTGCCAGTCTGACCCTTATATTCCACCCTGGAGAAACGAGTTACAGTGGAGGGAGGGAGGGGAGATCAGTATCGATAGATGCCATCATTACCTGGGGCTGTAACTTCAGTCCGTTCAAGAGGCAGGGTGAGAATATATATTCACAGTGGAAAAAGAGAAAGACTTGCATTTATGTGGCACCTTACACAACCTTAATGTGTACTGATATGCTTTACAACAAAATATTTTTTAAAGGATAGTCACTATGTGATGGAACCAATTTACACACAGTAAACTCCAAAAACAATAATAAGATAAATGACCAGATTAAATGTTTTAATAATGTTGCTTGAGGGATAAATATTGCTCAGGACATCAGATGTACCTCAGATATATCAGATGGATCTCCCCTGCTCTTCTTTGAATAGTGCCATGGGATCTTGTACATTTACCTGAGAGGGCAGACAGAGCAAGTCAAAGACAACAGCTCTGCCTGCATAAGAGTGTCAGCCTGAATTTGATGCCCCAATCTCTGAAATGGGATTCGAACCCACAATATTGGGCTCAGAGGTGGGAGAGCTAGCAACTGAACCAAGGCTGATGGTCAGAGAAGGAGATAGGTTTGGACAATGAGCTGGGTAAGTGATTGATATGAGGCAAGAACAGGGTGCAAGAGGGGACATTGGCAGCCCAAGTTAATGGTTCAATGCTTGGGAAGCAGAGTTAGCTTTAGCTACCTGGTGGACATTCGTGTGCTGCTGCTAGAGGGTGCAGTGGAATGTGCTAGTATGTCATAGAGGAGACTTTAGGACCCAGGATTCTTCAGACACTGCTCATGACACATTATTCAGCTGCAGCCCATCTGAAATTAGATTAACTCTGGTTCTTGCTAGGAAATGCTCTCAGGTCCCTTGATCCTCAGACACCAGTGTGAAGTCCTATAGAACAATCTGGATTTACAAACACCATTCATTCCCTAACAGATTCAGAAAAGTCAAGATGGCCTATTATTTGGCCAGGCTGTGCATCAGAACCTTGGTCTGGTATCCATGGTATCCTCCTCCCTCCTCCTCTCCTCTATACTTTTCCCCTTTCCCTCCCCATACCTCTCCTCGTCTTCTTCCCTATACCTTCTCCCTCCCCCTCCCCCTACCCTCTCCTCCTCTCCTCTATACCTTTCCCTTCTCCCTCCCCATACCCTCTCCTCCTCTCCTCTATACCTTTCCCCTTTCCCTCCCCATACCTCTCCTCTTCTTGTCTTCTTCCCTATACCTTCTCCCTCCCGCTCCCTCTACCCTCTCCTCCACTCCTCAATACCTTTCCCCTCTCCCTCGCCATACCCTCTCCTCTCCTCTATACCTTTCCCCTCTCCCTCCCCCTACCCTCTCCTCCTCTCCTCCATACCTTTCCCCTCTCCCTCCCCATACCCTCTCCTCTTCTCCTCTCCTCCCCTATACATTCTCCCTCTCCCTCCCCCTATCCTCTGCTCCTCTCCCCTATACCTTCCCCCTCTCCCTCCCCCTACCTTCTCCCTCTCCCTCCCCACCTGCCTCTCCTCTTCTCCTCCTTTCCCCTCACTTATTTCTTCTTCCCCTCCCTTCTCCCGCCTTCCTCCACCCACCCCATTCTCCTACCTCCCTTTCTTCCATCTTCCCCTCCCTACGCCTTCCTTTCTCCATTTCCTTTCACCTCTTGCCTCCCTCTTCCTTCATTCCTCTTTCCCTCCTCACTGCTTCCTCCTTCATGCTCCTCCCTCCCCCCCTTCTTCCTTCTCAATTCCTCTTCCCAGTCGTCCTCCCCTCCTGTCTCCTCTCCCCTCCTGCATCCTGGCCACATCCTGCCTCCCCTCTGTTCCCTCCCTCTTGCCCCTGCAGTTTCTCCCTCTCTCCTTTCCTGACCCCTCATCCTCCCCTCTGACCCTAGGCTGGCTGTGGTTACCAGTTTTAGTCAGCGCCTTTAAGCAGCAGTGATATAGTATTATTAGCTCTGGTTGGACTCTAGCAACAGACCAGTAATGAAATGCGAGTCTGGTAGGACAGATAAACATTTAGGAGATAAACATTTTTAACAGTGAGAAGAGGGGCCATTAATCTGTAGCAGTGTGAAAAATGAGACACACATTTGGACTGTAAAACCTGCACTTAGGTGAAAACTGATGCCCAGGGCTAAAGTTATTTCTTCACTTAGATTGTAGACTCCTCATTTAACTTAATTACACCAAACCTCTTAGACCTGTTTCCAATTATTTTGGCTTTGTGCTGATTTAATTTGGGGCTCTATTGTGCCTCATTTTTTTTTGCTTAGAGTGTGACAGAGGACACCATTTCACACTTATATACTTTATTTACAGTCGTTAAACATCCCGAGGTACTTTACAGGAGCGAACATTGACATCGAGCTGGAGACCTTGGTACAAGTGACCAAATGCCTGGCCAAAGAAGTCATTTCTTTTTTTAAGTAATATGTTATTACAGGAGGAGAGGGAGGTGTACAGGTGGAGAGATTTCGGGAGGGGTTTGTGGAGCTTGGGGCTAACAGCTGAAGACACAGCCCCCAATGGTGGAATTGCATCGGGCAGAGTTATCAGAGGGTCGTAGGGCCGGAGGAGGTTGCAGAGAGAAGGAGAATTTTAACACGAGGGCAAGCTTTTCCAAATCAAGGTATTTGTAAACGGGGAGCCAGCATAGGTCAGCCAGCACGGGGGTGATGGGTGAATGGGACTTGGTGCAATTGGGATAGGGGCAGCAGAATTGTGGATGATTTTGATGTTATGGAGGGCAGGTTTTGGAAGGCAGGCCAGGAGATCATTGAACGAGTGAGGTCTGGTCGTAACAAAAGCATGGATGAGAGTTTCTGTAATTAATGGGCTGAGGCAGGACACAGACATCAGACATACATTAATTTTCTTGTTCACCAGCTCCCCACCACCACCTCCTCATTAGCTTCCACATAAACACAAGATTAGTTAATTCAGATAATTTAAGGTCAGTGACTTAGGGACTTCAAGATACTTGACATTGTTTACCCACAGTCCTTACTTAGGCAGTCAATGAGGCTTTCTCACAATTGACTCGAGAGTGTGCACCGACAAGAGGGAAAGTGACACTGTAGAAACAATCCATGATAATGAAGTAAAAACAAAAAAACTGCGGATGCTGGAAATCCAAAACAAAAACAGAATTACCTGGAAAAACTCAGCAGGTCCGGCAGAATCGGCGGAGAAGAAAAGAGTTGACGTTTCGAGTCCTCATGACCCTTCGACAGAACGAGGTGGGGATCATTTTAACCCAATGGAGCAGGATGTATCTTACTGCAATGAAGCACAAGATGAGGCGGAGTGTAAACTGTACTTTTTAAGTAATTATTTTGAGGGATATCAATGCTGTGGGGAGAAAGAATTTTGCATTTCAGACATCCTTTCCATCCTCACACCAAACATGCTTAGATCTATCAACTTCACATTCTGAAATAGTGCCAAGTTAGGGATACTGTAGCTTTATAGCCCCAAGTTTGCTAGAAACTGGATTTAGAATCCCCAAAATCTTTTCTTTTAATTTGTTTGGGATATTGGCAATACTGGTACTTATTGCCCAACCCTAATTGCCTAACATAGTGATGGTGGACCTTCTACTGGAACTATGAGGTCCTTGTAGCTATGGGTCTATCAGAGTGGGGATAGGGATTTCCAGGATAATGAAGGAATGTCAGACTTGGAGGAAAGCTTGGAGGTAATGGTACTCCCATGATAGGACTCATAAAGACACTTAAATCCAGCAGATGGAAGAGGCTTTCAAACCATTGGTCTGGACTGGATTTAAATCCGGATCCCAAAAGTGAAAGGCCAGTAGGAAACTTAGTTCAGCACCCAGTTCCCTCAACCCATTTCTATTTTACTGCCACCTCTCGACTGTGATTATTTTAACGATCCTTCTTCTCATCTCTCCCATCCTCTCCACCACTAGCTCTAAACCTTATTGCTACTTGACCAAAGTAATCTCCTACCCATTTCAAACTTGCTTGTGCCCTGCACCGTAAGCCTTGACTCTTCACTGGGCTTAACTCACATGGAGTAGTGGCTGTGCCAGCGGAGTCAGAGAGAAGACCTTCCGTGTGACTTTGAGAGGAGCAGACTCTGATTATACAGTGAGTGCTCTATCAAGGAGAGACTGTTGTCATATCGAAAGTCCTCTATTCATTTCTTATCTCGTTTGAGTTGCAGCAGATTGGTTTAGCAAATGAATTCACCGTGCAGCTGCTATCTTATACTCAGCCTGTTCCAATTGAAAGCACTCAGTGATCTATGTAGTAATGAATTTTGCATAAGGCAATGAGGCCACATTGTACCCTCACCTCTCCATGCCTTGTGCCAGATTACTGCTGGCAGTACACAGCCAGACTTGAGAGAGTCGAAAAATAAGAGGCCTTCAAAAAAAACACCAAGTCCTTTCATTTCTGCTGTTAAAATTTCATTAGCAACTTGTGTTCCCCTCTGAGAGATACAAATCCTTCATCAGGAGCTGCTTTCCTCTGAGATAATCAAAGGCTCAAGTTCTTCTCGCTTTAAGAACCCTACATTTAAAGGTGTATTGCACATCAGCTTAGATCAGCTGATAACCATTCTTTTCTCTATATCTGTAGATAGTAGGTTCAAGTTCCACTCCAGGGATTTGATTTATGATGGCACTTTAGAGAAATACAGAGGGTTCTGGTATATATGTTTAGCGGATCTCAGAGTTAAATTGAGGCCCTGTTTGTTTTAAGCAGAGGTTAAAGATCCCATGGTAATATATGAAGGCAAGAGTTCTCCTGGTGTCCTAGGCACCATTCATCCCCTAAGGCAACAACGCCATAGGCAGAGCTGGTCTTTCTCCCTATTGTTGTCCGTGGGATCTTGCTGTACTTTCCCTTCACCGGTGCTGACTCAGCATGCTGGAATTTCACACCTATCCTGGGGGCCTCGCCATCACAAGAACCGCCCCCCACCCCCCCCTGTAGTTCAAGAGAAAGACCCAACAGCACCTTCTCCAGGGGGTCAGCTGAAGGGACCTTGCCATCAGCACCCCATCCTGACAACAGATACCAAAAACAAAGTGCACGGTGTATAACCACATGACGCAGGTTGCTTCTGTTCAACATTACTCGATGTATGTGAAAAAGTTGGTGAGATGAGAAAAAGGTCCTTGAAAAAAAGGATAGAACTGTGGAATGTGACCCCTAAATCACCAGCAAAAACTCTCAGAATCCCATGGAATAAAATTGGAAATCAGCTCTTTGGTCCTGAGGATTAGATGCCATGATAATGAAGCTTGGAGCTTGTTTCTGATGCAGCTCAGTTGCTTCCAAATACAGGGGCAGGCTTTGTTTTTCTCCTGTACTTTTAATGAGCAGAGCGATGTCCACACTGGGACCTTGGAATTGTACCTGGTGAACACGTCAAGGCTCTTAAGGTCAAGAGAGCACTGAATAGCTCCACATCAGCTGGAACCCTCCCCAAACCATGAGAGTGTTATGTTGTTCCAATATGGACCTCTAATTTGCTGTTCTCATGTTTATTCTAATTGTACAGACCCCAGCCCCATACAGTACAATCAGCTTTTTATATAAATCTATAAAGGTGGTAGGACAAGTTGAGAAGGTTGTTAAAGTTGCATACGGGAACCCAGACTTTATAAATAGAGGCAAACTATAAGAGCATGGGAATTATGTTAAACTTTTATAATCCATTGGCACCGCCCCAACTGGAGTATCATGTCCATTCCAGGACACTGCACTTTAACCTCTCACTGTTTTCCCAGGGTTTCCTGAGCTCTTCTGCAAAGTCCCAGTGGGTAAACAGGAGAATCCCCACATAAAAAGAGATCACCCCATTACCTTTGCCCAGATTGGTACCGGCTGAGTTGCCATACATATACCGGCACCTAGTTTTGAGCCCCTTCGCTCACTCGTGCCTCCTCAGTTGGCAGCTTGAATTGAGACCCAAACACTGACTGGAGTTGGACATGAACACATATAATCCAGGGCCTGCATTTCAGTGCTGTAGTGAGGGAGTGCTGCACTGTCGGAGGTGTCCCTCAGTTAAACTGAGGCCCCATCAGGTGGATATAAACTGTAGATGTGACACCATTTTGAAGAAGAGCCAGGGAGTTCTTCCTAGTGTCCCGACCAATACTGATCCACCAACCAACGCCACTAACTGTCCCTGGGATCTTGCTGTACACAGGTTGGCTGCTGCGTCTGCTTGCATAACAACAGTTCTAATAGTAAAAGGCATTATATAATTGCAAGCTCCTCCTCTCTTACATTGTTAGTTCCCACATAACCAGCAACTTTAGCTCAGGTCCTGGTCCCTGTGGTACCTAATGAAACCATCTCTCAATATCTCAGCTGGTAAACTGATCACCAGTCAGTTGGTTCTGATGAATGAAAATTGACCAGAAACATTAAGCCCCAGCCTCCTATCTCCACGCTGCCTGGCCTGCATTTTCTGTTATTATTTTACCATCCAGTTAGCTCTGTCCTTGTCACAGAAGAAGCTGATTACAAATCACAGCAGTTAATCTCCTACTACCTGTATTTCTATTGCTCTTGTTTTTACCCTGCAGCTTGCTTTTGCTTCTCAAAGGCTCTTCTGCACCTTCATTAGTGGTGCCTTCCCCTCTGCAGAAGCTGGGAACATATTTAATGTGTGCATTTGCTGCATTACTCCACTCACTGACCACCCTCCCTGCCTAGAGCTCCTCCAGCAGCACACACACACACACACACACACACACACATACACACATACACACACACACACACACACACACATACACACACACACACACACACACACACACACACACACACATACACACATACACACACACACACACACACACACATACACACACACACACACATACACACACACACACACACACACACATACACACACACACACACACACACACACATACACACATACACACACACACACACACACACACACACACACACACACATACACACACACACACACACACACACCCCAAATAGGAGCTAATCTCAGATAGTCCCTTCATCCTGGTCAAAAACTAAATTCACAAAAGGAGCTGGAAGAATCCATTGAGTTCCACAAGGGATGGCCCTGGGTCCTCAGTAGTTGTCAGGAAGGATTTGACAAAGTGTGCTTCAGCTAATATTTAGCTCAATTATGCATGTGGAGTACAGTAGTATAGTGGTTATGTTACGGGACTTGTAACCCAGCAGACCCAGGACAGTAAGCAAGGGAATGTGCATTCAAATCTTATTGTGAGAATGGAATTCAATTTTATGAAGAGCTATAGTATCAGTAAAAGTGGACATGAACCTGTCAGATTGTCATAAATGTGCTTTAGGGAAGAAAAATTGCCAAACTTACATGGTTCGCCTGGTACATGACCCTAGTCCCATGCTGACATGGTTGGCTCTTCTGATACCTTCAGTTGTATCAAACTGCTGCGAAAAAAACCCCCAAGAATAAACACCTTTTCGAGTAGAAACTGGGTGGAATCTTCCGCTCTGAAGCCTAAGCTCGGTGTTGGGTGCGGAATTGTGAGTGACCCCCCCCTCTGTTGTGTACGTGTGGGAGAGGGGGGTTGCGGGACAGCTGAACACCCATGATCTTGCACTGTTCGGGTCATCACTTATACATCCATGCAGAGCACGGCGATTCTTGTAGTGGGGACGGGCAGGAAAGTCGCCCTCCTTGCCGTTACCTCATGAGCTCGAAGGTCAAAGGTTAAAGGGCACCTGGGCGGCTTCCCTCCCTTCCCCCCTTAGCCTGCCTCCCAGGTCCAGCCTCCGCTTCACCCTTCCACCATACACAACCCCCCCCCTTCCAGCCTGCACACAGCTTGTATATAAGTCAAGTTCTGAGCGGACCCCAAGAAGCCAAAATCAACGTCCACTGACCTCAAAGTCGTGGAATAATTGAAGTTTGCTTGGTGCATGTCACTTATATACAGTCGTAAAAGTGAACGTTCTAATTTCCCACCAACGGGGAATTTAATTCCAGCGAGGTGACCTTTTCATGACATGCATGACACGCTGATACATGCAAAGGGGCTTCCCGACACTGTCCGTCAGGAAGCTCGACCCGCCTTTAACCCACCTTTAAAATCCCGAGATCAGAATTCCGACAGTTCATCCCAACGTTGGGAAAGTGATTTTTGGCCTGATACCAAATTAAGTTTGCCCGTTCGCCACACTGCCCACTGCTGGCAGGACTGGACAATTCCACCCACTCTTTCCACTGACAGAGGACAATGATTTAAAACAGTTGGAAAAAAGGCTGGGAGCAGGTGGGTGGAATTGTTTACCCACAGCAAGTGGTTGTGACCTGGAATGCACTGCCTGAAAGGGTGGTGGCAGCAATAATAACTTATGAAAGGGAATTAGATGTAGACTTTATGGAGATGGGGAAGTAACAGGGGAATGGGATTAATTGGATAGTTTTTCAAAGCGTTGACACAGACACGATGGCCAAATGGTCTCCTCCTGTGCTGTGTCATTTTATGGTAGTACCTTCACCTGATGGACTGCAGCGATTCAAAATGAAGGCTAAGTGCAACTTTCTCAAGGGAAAGTGCAAAGTATTGCAGATGCTGGAAATCTGAAATACTCTCAGTATCTGTTGGAGACAAAGAGTTAACATTTCAAATCGGTGACCTTACCGAAGGGCAACTTAGCACAGGCAAAAAATGCCAGCCCTGCCACAAAGTGAAGTAGTCGGGACTCATAAAGGCCTTTGACAAGGTCCCTCATGGCAGACTGGTACAGAAGGTAAAGTCGCACGGGGTGAGAGGTGAGCTGGCAAGATGGATACATAGAAGACAGAGGATAGCAGTGGAAGGGTGCTTTTCTGAATGGAGAGCTGTGACTAGTGGTGTTCCGCAGGGATCAGTGCTGGAACCTTTGCTGTTTGTGGTATACATAAATGATTTGGAGGAAAACGTAACTGGGCTAATTAGTAAGTTTGCAGACAACACTAAGGTTGGAGGAGTTGCAGATAGTGAAGAGGATTGTCAAAGGGTACAACGGGATAAAGATTGGTTGGAGACTTGGGCGGAGAAATGGCAGATGGAGTTTAATCCGGACAAATGTGAGGTAATGCATTTTGGAAGGTCTAATACAGGTAGGAGTTATACAGTAAATGGCAGAACCTTTAAGTGCATTGACGGGCAGAGGGATCTGGGTGTACAGGTCCACAGGTCACTGAATGTGGCAACACAGGTGGATAAGGTAGTCAGGAAGGCATATGGCATGCTTGCCTTAATTGGCAGGGGTATTGAGTATAAAAGCTGGGAAGTCATGCTGCAGCTGTATAGAACCTTGGTTAGGCCACACTTGGAATATTGCATGCAATTCTGGTCACCACATTACTAGAAGGATATGGAGGCATTGGAGAGGGTGTAGAGGAAGTTTACCAGGATGCTACCTGCTCTGGAGGTTATTAGCTATGAGGAGAGGTTGGAGAAACTCGGATTGTTCTCACTAGAGCGACGCAGATTGAGGGGCGACTTGATAGAAGTTTACAAAATTCTGATTGGCATGGACAGAGTAGATAGTCAGAAGCTTTTTCCCAGGGTGGAAGAGTCAATTACTAGGGGACATAGATTTAAGGTGAGAGGAGAAAACTATAGAGGAGATGTGCGGGGCAAGTTTTTTATACAGAGGGTAGTGAGTGTCTGGAATTCGCTGCCAGAGGAGGTGGTGGAAGCAGGTACGATAGTGGTGTTTAAGAGGCAGCTTGACAAATACATAAATAGGATGGGAATAAAGGGATACGGACCCCGGAAGTGCAAAATGTTTTAGTTTGACAGGCAATATGATTGGCGCAGGCTTGGAGGGCCGAAGGGCCTGTTCCTGTGCTGTACTTTTCTTTGTTCTTTGTTCTTTGTTCTTTGTAAATGGCTTCCTAAGTGTTTGTCTCTCCCAGGCATTGCTCCCTCTTCCCAACACCAGCTTTTCATTTACCTTTCAAAACTGTCCCATGTCCTAAAGTCGATGCAGAGATGCTATCAACAAAACTCATCTAGAACTTCGCCAAGAGCAGGTAATTGTAAATTGATAGAGTCTGTAACCTTGTACACATGCTCCCCTAGCTGCTGTTGCATGACTGAATGTCAATGAACACGATAAAGCGTTGAAATTATTAATTCCATGCTGTTTAGGATTATCGTGTTGTGGCCAGTCCCTCTGAGGCCTCCAAAGGATTTTAATTGCCCCGTTATGTTTGTGCTGTTGAGGTACCGAGAGTCCCAGCCTCACTCCCTGCATCCCGGCAGACCACCCAGCATTGCCCCAGCAGTTGTGTTATAAGTGAAAATGATTACAATATCATATATCTGAGCGGTGAGGACATCATCGCAGTCTCAGTTTTCACTAGTTATTCAATGCTGCCCTGCGTTGGATTAATCTGCAAGTCCTCTGCTGTTTTTAGCTCCCCCGCAGTGCAACAACTTGTTTACAACTCAACCAAAAGCAGCCAGAGCTCAGGAGAAAAATTATCATTTCATTTCATCCAGACGGCCATACATTATCGTGACTTGGCCAGCTGACAAGCCAGCTGTACTCTTAAATGGTACTAAACCGCGGGCTAGAACTCCTGAAGCAGCACTCCCATGGTGAGCTTCACTTCAGAGCAATTCGAGCACAGAGATCTACCTGCCCCCCCGCCCCCCCCGCCCGGTGTGAATATGACTTTGGTGTAGGGAAGGGTGAGATGCCCTTTGGAGTGGAGGACTCTACACAGATCACCACCTAAACAGAAAGGGAGGGTGGAGCTGTTGACAGGTGGAATAGATGGAGTTGTGGAGGCAGTAGAAACTAAATATGGGGGTAATTGCAGTAGGGCTGAGAGTGCAAGCCCAAATTCAGCAAGACCTGATAACAGCTTGGGCTACTAGGTAGCAAGTAACATACGCACCACATGAGTGCCAGGCAATGACCATCTACAACAAAAGAGAATCTAACCATCACCCCTTGACATTCAATGGCATTACCATCGCTGAATTCCCCACTGTCATCCTGGGGGGTTACCGTTGACCAGAAACTGGACTAGCCATATAAATGCTGTAGCTACAAAGTCAGAGGCTAGGAATGCAGGGGAATAACTCACTTCCTGACTTCCCAAAGCTTGTCCACCATCTACAAGGCACAAGCCAGGAGTGTGATGGAATATTCTCCACTTACCTGGATGAGCGTAGTTCCAACAACACTCAAGAAGCTCGACACTGTCCAGGACAAAGCAGTCTGCTTGATTGGCACCACATCCACAAACATTCACTCCCTCCACACCAAGGCACAGTAGCAGCAGTGTGTACCATCTACAAGATGCACAGCAGAAACACATCAAAGCTCCTTCGATAGCACCTTCAAGCCCGCTACCTCTACCACCTAGAAGGACAAGGGCAACAGTTGCATGAGAACACTACCACTGGCAGGTTCCCCTTCAAATAATACCCAATTCTGACTTTGAAATATGTCATTGTTTCTGGGGAATCTAGAACATGAGGGAACAGCCTCCAGATAAGGAGCCAATCATTTAAGACTGAGATGAGGAGAAATTTCTTCACTCAGAGGATTGTGAATTTTTGGAATTCTCTACCCCAGAGGATTGTGGATGTTCCTGTTGGGAGGGTGTTGGTCGCAGAATGGTATGTCTTAAAGAAATCTTCATAGTCTTCTATAGGTTAACTGTAAGTCTTTATTAACTACTAGAATTATTTACACATGTACAGTAAAGAGTCCATGCTTAGATCTATACACAACTCTGCTCAACATCACCCTGACCCTGACTCTGGGTCATGTGCCTTCTTATGTCACTGTGTGGGTGGTACTGTACTCAGCCCCACATTAACCCTCCATGTGCCAGCCCCTTATACTTCATTGAATACGATTTAAGGCTGGGATTGACAGATTTTTGGTCTCATGGAATCGAGGGATATGGGGAGTAGGTGAGAAAGTGTAGTTGAGTTCCAAGATTAGCCATGACTGTATTGAATAGAGGCTGTAAGGCCTCCTCCTGCTCCTATTTCTTGTGTTTCTTCATCATTGTTGGGTCAAAATCCTGGAACTCCCTACCTAACAGCACTCTCGGAGTACCTTCACCACACGGACTGCAGCTATTCAAGGGCAGTTAGTCATGGGCAATAGATGCTGGTCTTGCCAGCAACGCCCACATTCTGGGTACAAATGAAAACAGAAAAGCTAAAGTGTATTGGAGCTGCGCTTGCATTAATGCAAGAAAGCTGACAAATAAGATATGTGACCTGGAAAGTTTTGCAGGAGTTGATAGATTGCGCATCATTAGTGTCAGAGAAACATGGTAGAATGATTTCAATCAATGGGATACATATCTGGATTGATATATTGTTTAGCTGAGGCTGTATTAGGAGAAAAGGAGGCAGGGTCACAGTATATATAAACTACGGTGTTGAGGCACAAGTGAGAGAGGTTATAAAAAAAGAAAGGGCAGGCACCGGATCACTTTGGGTAGAAGTAATGGATGGTGGTTTTGGTGAACTAATAGTGGAGGTATGCAGCAGATCTACAGCCCAGAGTTAAAGTCTTGATATATAACTATGGGATAAAATATAGGAGGCAAGTAGTGAGGAAGGATCAACTCTGGTTGTTGAAGATTTTAACTTACCAGAGATGGTCTGGGCTAGAATGCCTCTACTAGTAAAACAGGAAAACGTTTCTAGTCCTGAACAGAGTTTTTTGAGCTTCAATTTGCAAGAGCCAACAAGGGGAGAAAACTCCTTGGATTTTGCCTTTCATGAAGGCATTGGAGAAGGTGCAGAAAAGATTCTTGGGAATGGTTCCAGGGATGAGGAACTTCAGTTATGAAGATAGATTGGAGAAGTTGAGACTGTTTTTCTTGGAGAAAAGAAGGCTGAGAGGAAATTTGATAGAGGCATTCAAAATCATGAGGGGGATAGGCGGCATAGATAAGGAGAAACTCTCCCCGCTCGGGAGAAGTCGAGAACAAGAGGGCACAGATTTAAGGTAAATGGTGAAAAAAGCAAAAGCAACATGAGGAGAAACTTTTTTATGCAGTGAGTGGTTAGGGTCTGGAGTGCTCTGTCTGAGAGTGTGGTGGGGGTAGGGTCAATTGAAGAATTCTAAAGGGAATGAAACTGTTATCTGAAAAGGAAGAATGTGCAGGGTTATGGGGAGAAGGCAGAGGAATGGGACTAGGTGAGTTGCTCATTCAAAGAGCCAGTGCAGACACGATGGGCCGAATGGCTTCCTTCTGCACCATAACAATTCTGTGATCCTGGGATTTGATTGAGTAACTGCAATGATTACAATGGTTGCTGGGCTGTAGGTACCAGCGATCATCTGTGGCCACATTTACAAGGATGCAAGCGGTTACTAAAACTGAGACAAAGGCCAGGATTTTCCAGTCCTGCCCAGCAGGGGAATCGTCGCAGGAGGGATGGAAAATTTGACGGACCAGCAATAGGTCCATTGACTTCAGGTGGGAACTTCTGTTCCTGCAGTGGGAAGGTCTGGAAAATTCCACCCAAATTTTAACTTTATGCACTTAATCAGTCTTGCCAGAGTGGCCCTGGTCAGTTTGAATATGACTAGGAGATTGGGGTGACTATGCATGATTCTGAATACAATGGGCCAACGTGTGCTCATGCAAGCAGAGGTACTGAGGTTAAAGGTATCTCCTGCCTGGTTAATCCAGGCTACCAAGAAACTCATAAAGGAGAGGGAAAATCATTTAAGACCTGAAAATAAAATGGCACACGATTAAGACAAATTCAATATCTAAAGACATATCTGGGGTGTATAAAGGACACTAATATACACACATACAAACATATGAATAAGGAATGGGAGTAGACCATTCAGCCCCTCAAGCCTGCTCCACCGTTTGATAAGATCATGCCTGGTCTAAATGTGACCTCAACTCCACATTCCCACCTACCCCCGATAACCTTTGACTCCCTTGTTGGTCCCTTGTTGGTCAAGAATCTACCTCTGCCTTTAAAATATTCATTGACCCTGCCTCCATTGCTCTCTGGGGAAGAGAGTTCCAAAGACTCATGACTTGCTGAGAGAAAATATCCCTTCTCATTTCCATAATAAGTGGGAGGTCCCTTATTTTTAAAAGGTGACCCCGAGTTCGAGTCTCTCCCACACGGGGGAACATCCTTTCAGCATTGACCTTCCTTAGACAGCACCTTCCAAACCCACGACCGCTACCATCTAAAAGGACTAGGGCAGTGGATACATGGGAACACCACCCACCTGGATGTTCCCCTCCAAGCCACTCACCATCCTGACTTGGAAATATATCGCTGTTCCTTCACTGTCACTGGGTCAAAATCCTGGAACTTCCTGCCTAACAGCACTGTGGGTGTACCTACACCACATGGACTGCAGCGGTTCAAGAAGGCAGCTCACCACCACCTTCTCAAGGGCAATTAGGGATGGGCAATAAATGCTGGCCTAGACAGCGACGCCCTTTGAACGAATAAAAGAAAACCCTGTCAAGTCCCCTCAGAGTTTTATATAAGATCACCTCTCATTCTTCTAAACTCCATTGGGTATAGGCCCAAACTGCTCAACATTCCTTCATAAGAAAACTACCCTTACCTCCTAGTCCAGCATCTACAAGGCACAAGTCAGGAGTGTGATGGAATACTCCCCACTTGCCTGGATGAGTGCAGCTCCCACAACACTCAAGAAGCTTGACACCATCCAGGACAAAGCAGCCCGCTTGATCGGCACCACATCCACAAACATTCACTCCCTCCACCACTGACGCACAGTAGCAGCAGCGTGTACCATCTACAAGAAGCATTGCAAGAATTCACCAAGGCTCCTTAGACAGCACCTTCCAAACCCATGACTGTTACCATCTGGAAGGACAAGGGCAGCAGATAGATGGAAACACCACCACCTGGAACTCCCTCCCTATCAGTACTGTGGGTGTACCTGCACCATGTGGACTGCAGCGGTTCAAGAAGGCAGCTCACCATCACCTTCTCAAGTGCAATTAGGAATGGGCTATAAATGCTGGCCCAGCCAGCGTAGCCCACATCCTGTGAATGAATTAAAGGAAAAAATCCCAGGTGTCTGTCGAGTGAACCTTCTCTGAACTACTTCTAACGCAGTTATATCCTTTCATAAATAAGGAGTCCAAGGGCGGGATTTTCCACACCCACCCGCCACCCCAATCTTCTGGTCCCGCCACAAGTCAATGGACTCCTGACTGGGGCGCAGCCTCACCCACAATGGAGCCAGAAAATCCCGGCCCTAAACTACCAAAAATGGCAAAGTAAAGTTTCCAATTCAATATGGCAAAAGGTAACAATAAAACATATATTAGTCATATTGAAAGAAAAACTCAGGATGGAGTTGGGCCACAGGAATTGGGTTCGGGTGAGGATGGGACAACTGATGTTACGCAGGCTACACCAGTACTAAACCTTTTACCTCCGTTTTTGTTTTAACCCCGAGGGAAACCAGGAACTGATTTAATCTAAAAGTGAACTACAGAGTTTTGCAGAGGTAAGTTGTGACACTTACAGTGCTGCCGAACAGCTGTGCAAACTTGAGCCAAGCGAATGAATCGCCAAGCTGGAGAAGATGATCCTTAAGGAAATAAGGGAGGAAATTGCAGGAACTTTGGCAAAAACCATCCAGAAATCTCTGAACACTGAAGAGGTGCCCGAGGACTGGAGAAAGGCAGGTGATAACCCCTGTTTCTAAGAAAAGGCAGCAGATGTGCAGACGGTGGTGATTTTAGGTAAAGTTATAAATAGCAATTTTAAAGATCTTGGAGCATCTGGTTAAAAACAAATTATAAAAGATAGCAATTGTCATCAGACCCAGGGAATATCACCAGTGGTATCCCACAGGAGATGATTTTCGGGCACTTTTTGTTTAATATCTTTATATATCACTGAAAAGTTTTTCATCTTGCACTCATCAGGACAAATGCCAGAATAGCAAATTTCAAATGGTCACAACAATTTATTCTACAGGAGATAAAGGTGCTGATAGGTTGGCACGTCGACTCTGATTTGCCCAGCGAAAGTGAAAGAACACTGATATATTTCCAAGTCAGGATGGTGAGTGACCTGGAGGGAAACTTGCAGGTGGTGGTCTCATTTATCTTCTGCCCTTGTCTTCTAGGTGGTAGATGTTGCAAGGTTGGAAGGCGCTGTCAAAGGAGCGTGGGTGAATTGCTGCAGTGCATCTTGTAGATGGTACACACTGCGGTTATTGTGCATCAGTGGTGGAGGGAGTGAATGTTTGTGGAAGGGGTGCCAGTCAAGCAAACTGCTTTGTCCTGGACGGTGTCAAGCTTCTTGATAGTTGTGGGAACTGCACTCATCCAGACAAGTGGGGAGCATTCCATCACACTATGACTTGTGCCTTGTAGATGGTGGACAGGCTTTGGGGAGTCAGGAGGTGAGTTACTTGCCACTCCAGTCTCTGACCTGCTATTGTAGCTACAGTATTTATATGGCTAGTTCAGTTCCTGATTATATAGTGCCTTGCATTTATATAGCGCCTTACACAAGCATCAGGACATCCTAAAGCACTTTACAATGAAGTGTAGTCACTGTTGTATTTTGGGAAATGTGGTAGTGAATTTATGCACAGAAAGATCCCACCAATAGCATTGTGAAGTGACCAGGTAATCTGTTTTTCAACAATGTGGGTGGAGGATTAAATATTGGTTGGTACAATGGGAGACCTCCCTTGTGCTTGTTTGCTGTGTGTACACAGTGGGTGTACCTATACCACATAAACTGCAGCAGAATAAAAAAAATGCCTGAGTATGACATCTGAAAGGTATTTTTGTTTCATGGCACAGCCAGCATTTGTTACCCATCCCTAACTGCCCTGGAACTGAGTGTCTTGCTAGGTCATTTCAGAGAGAACCACATTGCTGTCAGTCTGGAGTCACATGTAGGCCAGACCAGGTAATGATGACAGATCTCCTTTGCTGGGTTCTTATAACAATCAATGAGAGTTGTCATGTCATCATCACTGAGACTAGCTATATATTCCAGTTGAACTTTATTTCTACCAGCCGCCATGGTGGGATTTGAACCCACGTCTTCAGAATATCAGTCTGGGCTTCTGCATTACTAGTCTAGTAGATATTGCCACTACACCACCATCTCCCCAACATGTGACACTAGAGGCTAACAGGATGTGTTTGTCAGTTTGTGTATCAGTTTTGCTTTTGTGGTCCAGCCAAGTCACATTTTGTTATAAATATGCCAGTGAATGGGCCATGTATTTTTTTAATTATCAGTACGTGTTCTTTCCTAAGCTGCCTCTGTTTATATTTTAGCCCCTGCTCTACTACTTTTGTGTGCCTCAATTGCTAACAACAGTTAATTTTTTAAACTTGGGAATGGTTGCTTTGATACTATATTGTGCATGTGTACACGGTGACTAGTTGTCATTGATCAGAAAGTGGCAAATGTAAAGGCAGTTGAGGGGAATGTGCATGGACACAGATACTTCACCAGCAGCACCACCACTTGGATAGCATGTACATTGCACTGATCCAGAAAGTTCTGCAATATCTCACTGGCAGCAGGAATTCTTGAGTCTACTTGCCAATTCTTTGACGTATTGCTCTCCAACGGCCTTGCCCAAGGAGCATTTTTATTCCTCTCTCCCAGTATTTTATACCCGAGAAACAAAATGTTTCAAAGAAAATTTCTAAAACTCACACCTGTCTGCATGCCTTGATTTCACAGAGTGAGGGTAGGGGCTACAGCAGGGGCAAAAAAAGGCTTTCATTTATATAGCATCTTTAACATTTTCAGGACTTTCCAAAGCACTTTACAGCCATTGAAGTACTTTTGAAGTGTAATCGCTGTTGTAATTTGCTAATTTGCGCACAGCAAGCTCCCACAAACAGCAATGTGATAATGACCAGTTAATCTGTTTTACTATGTTGATGGAAGCATATGTATTGGCCAGGGCACCAGGGAGAGCTCCCCTACTCTTCTTTGAAATAGTGCCATGGGACCTTCTACATCAGCCTTAGAGAACAGATAAAGCCTCTGTTTAACATCCCATTGAAGAGACTGGACAGCACTCCCTCCATACCGCACCAGAGTGTCAGTTGTTTTCTTGTCTCTGGCACCCACAACTGTCTGACTTAGAGGTGAGGGTGTCAGCAGCTGAGACACAGCTGACACTTTGTGACCAAAATGAGAGGGAGCAAAGTGAGAGCATTTCGATGATGACAGAAGTGTTGTGCCTGATGGAGAGTGGAAAGCGAGACTGTTGGAAGTTTGGAAGCATCACAGCGAGTGACTTGGAGAAAGAACATTTCCTAGGGATACGTAGAAATAAATAAGGGTTGAAGAGAAATGTGTAGTAAGAGGTACAGAATAGTTCGAGTGACTTGTCTGGGATCAGGTCTGTGGGAGTAGAGAGGCCATGTGAGATGGCAAGGTCAGGAGTGACACTGAATATTTGGTTAGAAAGGTTCTGTGGAGGGTGAAGTTACAGGGTGATAGGTGGGCAGTGAACTCAGAAGCAAGAGAGAATAAGGAATTGAGTTAGAGCTGGAAATCACCAAGGATGAGAAGATACCCGGTGCAGAGGCTGAGGGAGGAAAGCCGAGGAGAGGGCACAGTGAAACAACTGGAATGGTGCGCGAGTGGGCCCCGGAGAAGGAAGATTTTAAATGTGACTCAAAGGGAATGGAGGAAGGTGAGGTGGTGAAGGAAGGAGATGATGCCAGAGGATTGGAAGTCTGCCCAAGGTATGATTTTCTGATTAGGGCTGCTGCGATTGTTTGGCTGGGGAAGGTATAGTCACTCAGGGAAGTTTCAGGAATAGGAGAGGTATCACCAGCCATGAGGCAATTTTCAGTCAAAAACATGATGTTAATGCAATCGTCTACAATAATATCATGATCGTAACCTTGGGCACAATTAGACAAGCATTCTGGAGGGAGAGATGGAGAGAGGTGGTGACACAATAGATAGCGAGGTCGTTAGATAGATTAGAAAGATAGACAGATGGATAGATAGGCAGGCAGACAGACAGACAGACAGACATATATATTAATCCCAAGACTGATACAGCCTAGTGAAAATGAGACACAAAGCCATATAGGTCTAACGTACTGCTGCAGAATCAGTGTCAGGACCATGGAGTTTGAAACATGTTGGCGTCTCTCTACCGCTTTATAATGAGTGTGTGCTGGAAATGTTATTGCACCATTTGTTTTAACGCCTCTGGGTTTCAGGAGCCAGTTGTTTGTTTACATTCCTATCAGTGAACTCTTTAGCCCCGGCACTGACTGCCAATTAGATTCAGATTGAGTCTCGGCTCTGAATTTACTTCCTGCCTGAGGGGAACAAAATGTAAGACAAACAATTTCTGTTTGTAGCTAATTTGTACATTTCTGCAACAACTGCATTGCTATTGTCTAAAAAATGTTCAGGTCTAACCGTGCGCTGAACCACGAGTCTGTGATTGGGATAATCTTGTTTTTTCATCCAAAGCTCTGCTGCCCATAGCCTAGTGTGCACCAAGCTCATCACCCCGTAACCCAGACTGGCTCCCATTCCGGCAATGCCTCAATTTTTAAATTCTCTTCCTTGTTTTCAAGTCCCTCAGTGTCCTCACCACTCCCTATCTTTGTAACCAGCTCTACAGCCCTCTGAGTTTTCTAGGCTCCTCCAATTCTAGCCTCTTGCACCTCCTCAATTCCCTTCACCAACGGCTGCCGGGCCCTAGGCCCTGGAGGTCCCTCACTAACCTCTTTACTTCTCCCTCCTCCCTTAAGAACCTCCTTAAAACTTGCCTTGTTTGATTGCTCTTTTAGGCTTGTGTATTTTGACAATTCAGCTTTATTTACCATTGGTAAATGAGCCAGAGGAAACAAACGAGGAAACATTTAATTTTACACAGCAGGTTGTTGTAATCTAGAATGGACTGAAAGGTTGGTGGAAGCAGGTTCAACAGTAACATTCCAAAGGGAATTGGATAAGTTCTTGAAGGGAAAACATTTACAGGAAAATGGGAAAAGAGTGAGGGAGTGAAATTAATTGGATAGCTCTACTAAAGAACCAGCAGAAATACAATGGGCCGAATAGTCTTCCTTTCTGCTATTTTCATTTTATGATTCTTTGATGTGGAAGTCTCCCTCAAGAATGTTCCTTATTTGTGGAATTCCTCTAAAATGAAAACAGTGAGTTGTAAGATATTTTTCCCTGTGGGAATCCCCATTTTGCCCATGTATCGGTTGAAGCAGGAACAGGAGGAAGAAGAGCAGGCAGTATCAGAAGTCAGGCTTGTAAAGCAGCACCGCATGAGATCCAGGATCTCCCACAGGGCCCCAGCCACTGGAATGTAGCGACCTAGAAGGTCTATGGATTCGCTCACCAGGAGGCCTCTGTCCTCTGTGGAATGTGTACAGGAGGTTCTGGAGTTGCCACTCACTCCAGGATGCTCTACGTTGTATCAAAACCATCTCAGAAAGTACTGCAGTGGATGGCACTACACTCTGTTGCCATCTGCTCCACATTCCCAGAAAGCCTTTTAAGGACCTTGTCAAAGTTCTGGGACCCTGCGTATTCTATTCCAGAAAGTGAGGGTGATACTGGAGCCTAACTTTACTCAGCCTTACATTTATTTACAGAGTTAAGCATTAGAAGTATACACCTCCTAATTCAAGTACTGTTTCAATAAGAGCCTCTTTATATGTGCTCAAGTGAAACCCCAATTATATGTGCTCAAGTGAAACACCTATATTTAATTAAACACAATTGCTATACAATTAACACTGCCAGCATTTGTTTTCTTGTGGTAGAACCCCTGAGATCATTATCTGATAGCTTAATAGCCAGGTTCCACCCCCAGTACCTCATTATCTGACTTCCTTGTAAGCTGTGAATCACACAGTGTCAACGTCCCACCTAAACACTCGTTTGATCCTGAGTTAATATCTCAGTGCTGCTGAATGTGGGTGAGTGTGACAGAGCAAGCCAGTTTTTGCCAGCCATCTTGGCTGCTGAAGCTTTTGAAATTGGTTCCTTCTCTCTCGCTGTTGCAGCATCTTCTTTGCTTATGACTTGCGTGGAGTTAAGAACAAGTTACATAACCACACCACAAGAAATGCTGTCCACTTTTTCCTTCCTGTTAGGCCCAGGATCTCCTCAGAGCAAGGGCCTCAGCGCCATTCCTGTTCTTTGACCACTAACACAGGTCCTCTGTGGATGCAGATCATGCCCACATCTCCATCCCTCGCTGCATCAACTGAAGAAATTCTGCTTGGCCTCCTGCTGCCCTTCCTCCTGTCTCCTGTCCTTTTCAGAAGCTGAGCACTGGCTTTTCCTGCATGACCAGGAAACGTGTGTTACTGTCAGTCATTGACTGTCAAGTTTGACAGCTGCTTGAGAACTTCCTTCACTTCTCCCCACTGATGTAGTGAGGGGTTTTGGTGGACACACGTTACAATTTGCAGCACAGAGCACTTAGTGCACTGAGTGACCCTTAGATTCGTGAATGTACTGTCAGATTGTATATAGGTTAATAAACATACATTAACAGCAGCCTTCAAATACGAACATACAAACTAGGAGCAGGAGTAGGCCACTCTGCCCCTCGAGCCTGTTCTGCCATTCAATAAGATCATGGCTGATCTGAATGTGACCTCAGCTCCACATTCCTGCCCACCCCCGATAAGTTTTCACCCCCTTGCTTATCAAGAATCTGTCTGGCTCTGCCTTGAAGATATTCAAGGAAGGGCTCTGCCTCGACCACCTTTTGAGGACCTTGTGAGATCACTAAATCTGATCCTGTATGGCAAGGAGGTCTCTGTGATGAGAGGGGCAAGAGCCGCCACTCATTACCGGAACTGCTTCCCTCCACAGGATTTTGGCACTGTATTGGCTGACCTCCTGGCACTTCGACTGACTGCTCCATCCCCACCACTGCCCCCTGCCAAATTTCAGTCAGTGGCATATTTACCTCAATCTCCATGACACCTCGGGCTCCTTTGTCATGCACAGTTTGAAATGGCAGCATGCCGACACTGCTGTTAGATAAGTCTGTCTTCAAGAGTAACACCAGCAAAGCTCATACACCAACGAACACCGCCGCTGCCCCAATGAATTATCCAGCCTCCTTGCAAAGGTAAGGTAACCGTTATCAGGAACTCGAGCCACTGCCCCCTCCAGCAACACCGGCGTCAGCTGAATTTCGGTCACTAGGAATTCACCGTTGCCACTGAGTTTGGCTTGAGTCGCACAAACTAGGAGCAAATCCCGGGCTGCGCTGAATTTTCGAGGTGAGGTGCCATTTTGTGACACGTGAGTGAAGTCAGGAAGCACTTAATCACCATAAAGAGGAGTGGAAATCTGGAACTCTCTCCCCCCCCCCCCCACAAAAGACTGTGAATACTGGGGGACAATTGAAGCTTTAAAAACTAAGATAGATTGTATTCGGCACAGATATCAAGAGGTAGTGATCAAAGGTGAGGAAAAGGAGGTACAGTAGTGATCAGCCATGACCGAATTGAATGGTGGAATATGATTGAGGGGCTGAATGGCCTCCTCCTATGCCTATGCTCCTTGTGCCTATGATCCTAGATGAACAGAGATGAACTATGTTTGTCAGATTCAGCTATCACTTACAATTATCCATACCCTCTCATCCCTTTCCCTGACTACACCTGCTCCATGTCTGAGAGACTACTTTGAGAAAAACAGCAGCACATTGATCTGACTCTCCCTCGACTGATGAAAGATGGAAGAGGCACATTACTAGACATCAAAATAAATGACACTGCGAAAACGAGCTCCCTGAGAACATTCACCTTCCCCATTGATTTATGACATCAAAAATTTAATTCCACTGTGTACCTGACACGAGCTGATTCCTCAAATTCAATCTCCAGCCTTTTTTGCCGACTCCTTTATGCTGTTTGTCAGCTGAATATTGTATGTCAAACAGAGGAGTAATCGCCTAATGAAGAAATCAGGCTAGACTTGATCAATGGGGCAATCAGTGTGATCAGACTGTCTGATATCACCCTCAGTGCGTGGCCAGGAAAGATTCGATAATTCTCCTCATGAACGTCCCTATCTCTCCCTCAATAAATCATTTTTTTACAGAGCTGAGAGGGATTGTTTGTTTGTGGGTCATGGGGATGAAGTTGAGTTCGACCAACTAATGACCATTTATTGAGAACAGGACAAGGCGGAGACGTAGGAAGTCCGGTACAATTCTAGCCCTTGAGCCACCTCCACCATTCAATTCGAGTCAGACTGATCGGTATCTTAACTCCATTTGCTTCATATTTTTGATACACTTACCTCATTGAAATCTATCAATCTCCTTTTCGAAAGGTTCCAGCCTGTTTACTGATTTTTAGACGGCAGACCCTGCCCCGCTTATGCCTGGGCCCTAATCACAATTTTAGGGCCTCAGTGACAATTTTAAATTGGCCACCCTTTGAGACGATCTCCGCAGCCAGAAGGTATGGCCTTTCTCTATTCACAACTTCAGAATTGTTAAAACCTTCATGAAATTTCTCCTCAGTCTATACAGGGGAAATAATTTCCTGAAAAGGTCTTTCCATCTCTGGATTCATCCTGATGAATCTACACTGTACACGCTCTGTGGTTTTAATGTCCTTTCTACAATGAGAATAGGGGGCTGGTTGGTTCAGTTGGCTAGAGTGTGGTTCAGAATAACATCAACGGCACAGGTTTGATTCCCAGTCTGGCTGGGGTAGACTTGGGGCCTGCCTCCTTGCCCTGTTCCATGTGGTGTGGTGCCCCTCATGCTATAGAAACAATTGTCTCTCTCTAATGGAGAGAGATGCCTACAGGACTCTGGCTAGTTACCTACTTACCTACAATGAGAATTCAAAACCACACACACTGTTCTGCACGTGTGTGGCCTAAGCAATGTCTTATACAAATTTATCATCCTTCCTTACTGTTGCACTATTGACCTTTTCAGGGCTTCTACCAACCTGCACCCCACCTTCTGGGAATTGGTATTTGATTTTCTCTTATTCTTTCATGGGATGTGGGTATCACTGGCAAGGCCCACATTTGCTGCCCATCCCTAGTTGCCCTTGAACTGAGTGGCTTACTAGGCCATTTCAGGCTCAACCACGTTGCTGTGGTTCTGGAGTCACATGTAGGCCAGGCCAGGTAAGGATAGCAGATTCCCTTCTGTGAAGATGGATTTTTACATTTAATGAGAGTTTTGTTTTCCAGATTTTATGAATCAAATTTAAATTCCACCAGCTGCTGTGGTGGTGGTGGGATTTGAGCCCATGTCTCCAGAGCATTAGCCTCTGGATTACTAGCCCAGTAACATAACCACAACGCCACCATCTCCCCCACTTCCTTTAGCATGTTTTCATTATGTGTATACTCCCACTCCCTGGTTCCTTTCCCACGGTGTATTAGCTCACACTTCACCACATGAACCTGCACCTGCCAGCCGTCTGTCGCTCCATCAGCCTGATCTTCTTCAAGCTGCGGTACTACAATTGACCTCAGCACCACTGGATTAGGAAGGCGGGAAACAAGCCATCAGGCAGGGCTGCTGCTACTGGGAGCCAAAGAGTGGCCTTTACTGGAGGCTGCAGGCATCAGGCGAGTCCACACCCAGCCTCATGGTTGCATGGGCTGCGTTCGCTCCAGGTGCAGAATCTGATGCCCTCCCCCGAATTGAGGGTATTTAATCAGGCGGGAGGGTGCTGGGTGGGGGATCCGGCCATCTTCTCGCCTCCACTCTGATTAAAGCTGTGACTGGAAGGTGGGTGGAGGGCCTTCACATTTCACTGCCAATGGAGGCCCTTGAGTGGGCAGCTAATGTTGGTATTAACCCAGCGGCCAGCGGGGGTAGCCTGCCCATTCGGGGAGCATGACAGGCAAACCAGGGCAGGAAGTGAGTGGGTGGGGGAGGAGGGGTCCCTCATTCAAAGGCACATCGTATCTAATTTAGGGATCCAGCATCAGGAAGAGGTGCGGGTGCGGGATGGGGGTTGGGGGTGGGGGTGGGGCTGTGCCTGCTGACCCCCACCCCTCCCCCACCGCTTCCTCACAAACCCCACCCTGCAACCCCTCTCCCACTACCACTCACCTGTGACCTAGGATCCAGCCCTAACACTAGAGGCCCCTCAGGTGGGTGCAAAAGTCCTTCAATGGAGCTGCCAGCCTCTGATTGGCCGACAGCTGTCAGCAGGCGGGGCTTCTGCCCCAGAGCCCTTGATCCTGGGAAATGGCCGGCCACTGTCCAGGTAATTCAGCAGGCCTTCCCAGAAGTAGATGTTGCAGAGCTCTGTCCAGCTTTCCAGCCAGCAGGCAAGACCCTATTGCCTCCATTAAACCCAGCCCCTGGAGTGAGGTACAGTGATGGTGCTCCAGCACGGAGACTTTGGCTAGAGGGGGCAGAGAGAGAGAGAGAGAGAGGGAGAGAGAGAAAGAGAGAGGGAGGAGAAAATTAGCATAAAAAGCATCAAAATATGACCCCACCTTGGAAACTGGTTCATTTTTCTTTTCTCATTCTTGGGCTGCGGACCTTGCTGGCAAGGTTGGCATTTAACTCCCGTCCTAGTTCCCCTTGAGAAGTTAGAGTTAGTGGTGGAAATTCTTCTTGAGCCAGCGCGGAGGTTTGGTACAACTGATTGGTTTGCTAAGCATTTCGGGAGTAGTTAAGAGCCAACCATGTCCCTATGGATCATAAGAATGTACAAATTAGGAGCAGGAGTAGGCAATTCAGCCCTTTGAACCTGCTTCACCAGTCAATAACATCAAGGCTGATCTGACTGTGGCCTTAACTCCAGTTCCCTGTCTGCCCCCAATAACCCTTGACTCCCTTGCTTATCAAAAATCTGTCTATCTCGGCCTTGAATATATTCAATGACCCAGCCTCCACTGCTTTCTGGGGAAGAGAATTCCAAAGGTTAACAAACCCCTGAGAGAAAAAATTTCTCTTCATCTCAGTATTAAATGGGAGACCTCTTACTTTGAAACCTAGTTGTAGCCTCCCGCATGAGAGGAAACATCTTCCCAGCATCCACCCTGTGAAGCTCTCTCAGAAGCTTATCTGTTTCAATCAGGTCACCTCTCATTCTTCCAAACTTCAAAGAGTATAGACCCAACCTTTCTTCATAAGACAAACCGTTCATCCCAGGAATCAGCCAAGTGAACCGTCTCTGACCCACTTCCAATGCAAGTATATCCTTCCTTAAGTAAAGTGACCCAAATTGTACACAGTACTCTAGGTGTGGTCCTGTATAGACATAACAAGACTTCCTTACTTTTATACTCCAACCCCTTTGTAATAAAGGCCAACATTCCATTTGGCTTCCTAATGGATAACTGTACCTACATACTAACTTTTTGTCATTCATGTACTAGGTCACCCAGATCCCTCTGTACCACAGCATTCTGCAGTACCTCTCTATTTAAATATTATACTGCTTTTCTATTCTTCCTGCCAAAGTGGACAACCTCACAAATTCCCACATTATACTCCAACTGCCAATTTTTTGCCCACTCACTATATGTATCTATATCCCTTTGTCGACTCTTGGTATCCTCCTCACAACTTGATCTGGAGTCACATATAGGCCAGACCAGCTAAGGACAGTAGATTTCTTTCCTTAGAGGTCATCAGTTGGGTTTTTATAACAATCCAACAGCTTTATGGTCACTTTTACTGATGCACTCTTTTTTTATGATTACCTGTTGGTTTTGCTTTACATTGAATTCAAATCCTTAAACTGCCACAACAGGATTTGAACACACAAATGCACATTCTCTGGGTTAATGGTGTTCTTAGAGTCTCAGCTGTGATTCAATGGACAGCACTGAGCCACACGGTTCAGGGTTCAAGTCCCTCTTCAAGACTTGAGCACAAAACTCAAAGCTGATGCTCCAGTGCAGTACCGAGTGGGTGCTGCACTGTCAGAAGTGGTATCTTTCAGATGAGACATTACACCATCTGCCTGCTCAGGTGGATGTAAAAGATCCTACTTTGTACAAGAGCAGGGGAGTTATCCCTAGTGTCCTGGCCGATATTTATCATCATCACAAAAGCAGGTTAACTGGCCATTATCATGTTGCTGTTTATGGGATCTTACAGTGTGCAAATTGGCTGCTGGGTTTCCTACATTACAACAGCCACTACTCTTCAAAAGCACTTCATTGGCTGTAGGAGCTTTGAGATGCCAGGTCATAAAAAGCACTATATAAATGCAGGTCTTTCTTTTTTGTTGTAGTCCAGTAACATAAACATTACCAGAGCCTAATGTTCAAAGCTTCCAGCTGGTTTCCCATGGATACATCTTGATGACAGTCTCTGTGTCTGAACTCACTTAGTATATTAAATGTAATAATAATATCAGCAAGATACTTCATTTCATTCCTCATTTGGTATTCAGCTTTTAATTAATGTCAGGGCCCTAATTAAGCTGTGCTGGATTGTACTCAAGGGAAAACTGTGCTGTTCCATCCTCTCATCTACACTTTCATGGTCTGCACTAAGATAGTCCACAGCAGCGAGAGATGTACAAAGCAACATGGATGGGTGGGAATTGGGGGAAGACAGAATTGGCTAGGCTGTGAGGCTCGCCAGGGTTGAATAGCCTGCCGACAGTCACTCATCAAGAATGGCCACTTGGCTGGGTAAGAGTGGAAGGGCCTCCAGCAACTGAGGGGCCTGTACCAGAACCCCAGCAGCTTTTAAGAGAGCAAAGCAAGAAAGACAACCACAGCTTTCATTTATATAGCAACATTGGCGTAGAAAAATATCCTAAGACGCTGCACAGAGGCAGAATCGTTCAGGCTTGCAGGCGGCATCAAAGAAGGAGACGTTAGAAAGGAGTAATTAAAATCTTGGTCTGCGATGGGTTTTAAGAAGGATTTTGGATCTGCCTGACATAAGAGGTGTCGGGCCTGATTGGTTGCTCCTACCCCCACCCCAACTCCCCTGCCAGCCCATGTCCCCCTTTCCCCTGACAGAGATCAGTAACTCAACAGAGTATGGCCCATGGAAGCTGGGCAGCTCTGATTGACACAGCTCAGTCCATGGTTGCAGTTCCCAGCTCAGCCACCTGGTGGAGCTCAGCCTCCAAATGCTTCACAAGAGCAGCCCGGTCATTGATCTGTTGGCTGTTTGGTTTTATGGATTTGCTCTCTGTTTCTGCTCTGGGCCTCCTGGGACACTCCAATTTGTGCATCTTTGTGTTTCTTCCAAAACTATTTTCACCTTGCTGCCAAGCTCTGGAATACCCTCCCCTACACCTCTCTGCTAGGGTCGCTAACTGTGATTAAAGGTATTCCTGGAGGTTCCCTCACATGACTTGCCCCCACTCTCCAGCCATCAGTTGACCAACACACCCATCCTGGTGACCCACTCCCTTCCCACACCAATAGGAAATTAAAAACTTCATCACCCAATTGGATGGTGCTTGACTGTCAGCCAAATGGCCTTTTTCTCCCATTTCCAATATTTTTATACCTAGTAAAGAGAACCGTTCAAAGAAATTAAAAAATCGTTTTTAATGACCCGATGATTTTTATCCAGGGTTGCACACAGCAGTGTCCAGGAATTGATCTTTAATCCCTGGAGACTCCAGGCCAATCCTGGAGGATTGGCAACCCTACTTTCCAGCCCTCGGCCTCACACTTTCCTTCTTTAAGACACTCCTTAAAAACTACATCTCTGACCAAGATTTGTTCTTCTGACCTATTATCTCCTTATGTGGCTCGGCGTTATACCTTGTTTGATAATGCTCCTGCGGAGTGCCTTGAGATGTTTCAAAAGGCTTGGTATAAATATAGATGATTGTTCATGTGCCCAGCTCACCTCATATAGACAGGGGGCCATATGGGGAATCTATACTCTGGATTTTTCAGCCCTTCTTTGTAATGTAAGCTGAACATGTAATAGCTTCCCACACCGCCTGGAAACCGCTCTGCTCAAACCCCCTGACTGATATTAAAGGGGCAACTTTCCAAAGACAAGCTGGGGAGGCTCTCTGTCAGGAACACAACATTGGAGCATCTGTTCTGATGATGCAACTTTCCAAAACAGTTCCTCTGACATGTCTTCCTTCTTCCTTAACCGAGGTTTTCCACCCATGGTGGTTGACAGAGCCCTCAACCCTGTCTGGCCCATCTCCCGCGCATCCGCCCTCACGCCTTCTCCTCCCTCCCAGAAACATGATAGGGTCCCCCTTGTCCTCACTTATCACCCCACCAGCCTCCGCATTCAAAGGATCATCCTCCGCCATTTCCGCCAACTCCAGCATGACGCCACCACCAAACACATCTTCCTTTCCATAAACACCCCCCCGCCCCGGTGGAATTCCACAGGGATCGTTCCCTCCGGGACAGCCTGGTCCACTCCTCCATCACCCCCTACACCTCAACCCCCTCCCACGGCACCTTCCCATGCAACCACAGAAGGTGCAACACCTGCCCCCTTTACTTCCCCCCTCCTCACTGTCCAAGGGCCCAAACACTCCTTTCAAGTGAAGCAGCATCTCACTTGCACTACTCTCAATTTAGTCTTCTGCATTCGTTGCTCCCAGTGTGGTTTCCTCTACATTGGAAAGACCAAACGCAGATTGGGTGACCGCTTTGCGGAACACCTTCGGTCTGTCCGCAAGCATGACCCAGACCTCCCTGTTGCTTGCCATTTTAACACTCCACCCTGGTCTCATGCCCACATGTCTGACCTTGGCCTGCTGCAATGTTCCAGTGAAGCTCAATGTAAACTGGAGGAACAGCACCTCATCTTCCGACTAGGCACTTTACAGTCATCCGGACCGAATATTGAGTTCAACAAATCAGATCATGAACTCTGTCCTCCATCCCCACCCCTTTTCCGATGCCCCTTTTTTCTAAATATTTATATATATATATATTTAATATACTTTTCTTTTTGCACATATTTCTATTATTATTTATAAATTTATTTCCATCCATTGTTTTAACTCCACCTTTTAGCCTATTTTGATCCCTTCCCCCCCACCCCCACTAGGGCTATCTGTACCTTGCTCATTCTGCTTTCTACGCTTAATGTCACCATTAGCACATCCTTTAGCTAATATCAACACCCCTTTGTCCTTTTGTCTGTGACATCTTTGGCAATCTCTCCTTTGCCTCCACCTATCAGTGGCCCCCTATCCAGCTCTACCTGTCCCACCCCCCCCCCTCTACCAGCTCATATTTCTATATTTCCTCAGTTCTGTTGAAGAATCATGTGGGCTTGAACCGTTAACTGTGTCCCTCTCCGCAGAAGCTGTCAGACCTGCTGAGTTTTTCCCAGCTATTTTTGTTTTTGTTTCAAATTTCCAGCATCCGCAGTATTTTGCTTTTATATTATATTTGAGTATTGTTCCCTTGTGCCAGCTTGGCTCAACGAGCTGCCTTGCTGAATGTGAATCAGAAAATTGGAGCCCAGATTGTGACTGGCCGTGTGACGTGACTAGTTCACCATTGCAAGGTCTGTTTGGATGAAAGTTCTAGATTCTGGGGCACTGCTCAAAGAAAGGTCTGGGAGGTGTTCGAACCCTGTTCAGGAGCCCTCCCTGAACTAAAGGCAGGTTAGCTAGACATTCACCTGCATTGCGACACATATGTTGTCAACTGTGGCTTAGTGGTAGCACTTGTACCTCTGAGTCAGAAAGTCACGGGTACGGGTCACATTCCAGAGGCCTGGGCATGTGACCTAGGCCAACAATCCAGTGCAGTACTGAGGGAGTGCTGTACTGTCAGAAGTGCCATCTTTTGGGATGAGCCGTTAAACTGTCTGCCTTCTCAAATGGACATGAAAGATTGCAGGGGGCTATTTCAAAAAAGACCTGGGGGGCTCCCCAAATCATCCCACTACCTCCCTCAGCCCCATCCCTACCTCCCTCTGCCCCCCCCACCTCTCTCTCCCCCCCCCACCTCCATCTGCCCCATCCCTACCTCCCTCTGCCCCCCCCACCTCTTTCTTCCCTCCCCACTTCCCTCAGCCCCATCCCTACCTCCCTCTGCCCCCCCACCTCTTTCTTCCCTCCCCACTTCCCTCAGCCCCATCCCTACCTCCCTCTGCCCCCCCCACCTCTCTCTCCCCCCCCCACCTCCCTCAGCCCCATCCCTACCTCCCTCTGCCCTCCCACCTCTTTCTTCCCTCCCCACTTCCCTCAGCCCCATCCCTACCTCCCTCTGGTCCCCACCTCTCTCTACCCCCCCACTTCCCTCAGCCCCATCCCTACCTCCCTCTGGTCCCCACCTCTCTTTTCCCCCCCCCACCTCCCTCAGCCCCATCCCTACCTCCCTCTGCCTCCCCACCTCTCTCTTCCCTCCCCACTTCCCTCAGCCCCATCCCTACCTCCCTCTGCCCCATCTGGCCAATATTTATACCCCAACACCCGAGAATACCTGACCTGGCCATGTGACTTTATTGTTTGTGGGAGCTTGCTGTGTACCAATTGTGGCCATGCTTCCTACATTGCAACAGTGCCTACACGTCATTGGCTGTAAAGCATTTTGAGATGACCTGAGGTCAAGAAAGGTGCTATGGCAATGTGGGATCTTGCTGTGTGCAAAATGGCTGCCTTGTTTATCACACCCCTGGCACTTCAAAGACATTGATTTGTGTATAAAGCACCTTCAGCTGTTTCTGGGAGATGTGGATTGGTACATCCAACAAAGGTAGAGGTGTTCATGTGGAGTGTTCAACCGTTAACTTTCAACCTGCCGCTTTCTGCTGAGAGTCAAAGCGTTTAACCCTGTCAGTGCTGAAAGCTATATTGCGGGGGTGGGTTTGGTTGATGTCAAGGCCTCTGCAGAGTCCAGAGGTCACAGCCCAGGCCGCTAAAGCCTTTCCAACACATGAAAACCTCCTGGGAAACATCGGCACCTAAAAAAATAGTAGTGAACACCTTAGAGAGTAACCCGCGGGCAGAGGGACAAGCATAGCATCAGCGTACGCAGATCCAGCTCGCTTTCTAAACACCCACGGATTTGGCATTGTCAGTAAGGTTGGACATGTCAGAAAGTTCGCAGGCCGGTACAGCAAGTAACCAGAAAGGCGAATGGCACCTTGGCCTTTATTGCAAGGAGGACAAGAATAAAGAAGTCTTGCTACTTTTGTGCAGGGTTTTGGTGAGACCACATCTGGAGTAGTGTGTACAGTGTGTAAGGAAAGGAAATGCCCTGCGGGGCGTTGGAGGTGTTACAGCGAAGGTTCACTAAATTGGCCCCTGGGATAAAGGGGTTGTCCTATGATGAGAGGCTGAGTAAATTGGACCTATAGTCTCTGGAGAAGAATGAAAGACGATCTCATTGAAACCTATAAAATTCTGAAGGGGCTTGACAGGGCGGACGCTGAGCGATTGTTTCCGCTGTTCACGGAATCTAAAACACGTGGACCCAGTTTCAGGATAAGGGGCCTGAGATGGGCTGAGGTAGGACTGAGATGAGGAGAAATTACTTCACTCAAAGGGTTGTGAATCTTTGGAATTCTCTACCCTAGAGGGTTGTGGATGCTCCATTGTTGAATATATTCAAGGCTGGGATAGACAGATTTTTGGTCTCGGGGAATTAAAGGACATTGGAGTGGGTGGGAAAATGGAGTTGAAACCCAAGATCAGCCTTTATCGTATTGAATGGCAGGGCAGGCTCGATGAGCCGTGTGGTCTACTCCTGCTCCCATTTCTTGTGTTCACCTCCAACAGTCCCGCCCCCACATCCCCACCATTGGCCATCCGACATGTCCGTCCTCATCCTGCCCCACCCTCCCAGCCAACTGGAAAGGGAAGAGACTCTTTGTTCTCTGATTGGATGACTCTAGGGTTTTCAGTCAAACAGACCTTTATCCTGCCTCCGATGTTTCGATAACTAACAAACAAACGTCCGGAAAGAAAATGAAAACGCACACAATTTATTTTAAGATCCTGATGATTTTACTCAGGGGTCCCTTCAGCAGTGTAAATGGGAGATTAAACCTTTAATTCTTGGAGAGTTGGCAATCCCAGGTGGACTAAATCCAATGAATGAGGCTGAGGTTTATTTGGTCCTCGGTGTGACAGCCTCTCTGTCAGGACTGTTGTCCCCTTGACTGAATAATACTGAGTTCATCGGAGCAAGACTCTGTAGAGAACAGACAGAAAAATTATTCAGGTAGCTCTTCTGTGACAGCAGATCATAGCGCTGGGAGGAAGGACGGTTTAGTAATAAAGTTTAATGAGCCATGGTCTCTCTTTCCTCTGCTGCAGATCTGCGCCGGATGACAGCTGGATTCATGGGAATGGCAGTTGCCATCATCCTGTTTGGCTGGATAATCGGGATCCTAGGCTGCTGTTGGGATCGAGGCCTGATGCAGTATGTGGCTGGCCTGCTCTTCCTGATGGGAGGTAAGATCTTTCTTTCTCGTCAGGTACTCCCCAGGACTATCAGGCGTCCAAATCAAGGTTAAAGACAAAATACTGCAGATGCTGGGAATCTGAAATCATAGCTGCAAACCCTGGGAAACACTCAGCAGCTCAGGGAGCGTGAGGGGTGAAGTAATAGAGTCTGTAAAGTGATGAAAGCATTTGATAGAGTGGATACAGAGAGGATGGCTTCTCATGTGGGGAGTAGCATAACTAGAGGCCATCAATTTTTTTTTTATTCATTCATGGGGCGTGGGCACCGCTGGCTAGGCCAGCATATATTGCCCTTGAGAAGGTGGTGGTGAGCTGCCTTCTTGACCCGCTGCAGTCCATGTGGTGTAGGTACACCCACAGTGCTGTTAGGGAGGGAATTCCAGGATTTTGACCCAGCAACAGTGAAGGAACAGCGATATATTTCCAAGTAAGGATGGTGTCAAGTTTCTTGAGTGTTGTTGGAGCTGCACTCATCCAGGCAAGTGGAGAGTATTCCATCACACCTGGGAGCTGAAGAGAGGCAGCCAGGAGCCGGGAGTTGGGAGTGGCATAAATACAGTCCAGGGATTGAAGCACAGCCTTTCATGTTTCAGGTCAATGAAAGGGCATCAGAAAAGGAGTCAGGTTCATTTTATTTAAGGATGAGACACTGGATGTGTATAATTAACATCTCCCAGGTTATGAAGGAAGATCAAACAGAATAGATCGAGAGAGATTATTCACTTATCGGAAAGGGTTCAAATCAGAAAGGGGCATTTGACTAAGATTAGAACAGCAGAAGCAACAAGGGACAAGTGAGGATGATTTTATTCAACAAAAGGACAATATGGTGCAGGATAAAATTCTCTGAGAATAGCTGCGAAATAGACTCATGTGGGATTTACCAGAGTGTGAGCATGGAACTGTTGGGAAAGGTTAAACAGACTGGGGCTCTTTTCTCTGGAGGAGAGTAGTTAAAGAGCAGGCTTGATAGCGATCCTTATACTTATGAAGAGGTTCAATGGAGTAGAGGTGGAGAAACTGTTCAGATGGAGTTTATGTGGGAAATATAATCCTTAAAGCACTGAAGGACGTGTCTGTGCTAGCTCTTTAAGAGTTCTATCCAATTAGCCGTACACTTCCCTCTCTTTCCCCATAGCCCTGCAAATTTTTACTTCCTGATTATTTAACCGACTCCTATTTGAAAGTTTCTATTGAACCTGCTTCCACCACCCTTTCAGGAAGTCACTCCAGATCATAGAAACTGTCCAGAACAAAAGAATGTCAATGTAAGAGCAAATAAAGACTCTCTCCACACAGGGAATGGTGAGAATGTGGAATTCATCACCACAGTGTGGGTAAAGCAGATGGAATTGATGTATTTAAGGGAGGCTTGGTACAACTTTAGGGAGAAGGCAATAGCAGATTCAGGTAGGTGGGAACAGATAATGAGAGTGAGAGGAGGCTTGTGAGGAGCATAAAGGCCAGCATTGACCAGTTGGGTTGAACGGTCCAATTCTGTGCTATAGGTCCTGTGCATGGTCCCAGAAACAGTTATGCGCATTTCACATAATCCTTAAAGCACTGAAGGACCTGTCTGTGCTAGCTCTTTGAGAGTGCTATCCTGTTAGCCGTACACTTCCCTCTCTTTCCCCATAGCCCTGCAAATTTTTACTTCCCGATTATTTATCCGCCTCCCATTTGAAAGTTTCTATTGAACCTGCTTCCACCACCCTTTCAGGAAGTCACTCCAGATCATAGAAATTCACTGCATGAAAGAAATCTCCTCATCTTCCATCTCATCCTTCTACTCGATTGTCTTAAACCTGTGCCCTCTTGCTGGGCTCCTGCCCAGTTTAAAAAGTTTCTTCTCATTCCCTTCTCTGTCAAACCCTTTCATGATTTTGAACAGCTTTATAAATCTCCACTTAACCTTCTCTAAGGAGAACAACCCCAGCTTCTCCAGTCTCTCCATGGAACTGAAGCCCCTGAACCCTGGTACCATTCAAGATAATCTCTTCTCCGCAATTGTGTAGCAATAAATTAGGTTGCCATGCCAACGTCAAATATCCACTGGGTATTTTGAGCCAATAAATTAGTTTCATTTTGTTATTGAAACTGTAGTTTAATTAAAGATGTAGTAGCAGTGAGGACTGAGATCTACAACAGCAAATGCAGCAAGACAGAGCTTCTGCTAACCTGTTCCAGGTCCCAGACAATTTTCCGAGGTTAGTCCAAAAGGTCATCCCGTGTGTCAAGCTCTACGTACAGGAGCCCAACATTAGGTCCAAGTTTACCCATTTACCTCTTTGGCCTGGTGTTTTTTTTCTTTATTCTTTTTCATGGGATGTGGGCATCGCTGGCAAGACCAGCATTTGTTGCCCAACCCTAATTGCCCTTGGACCAAGCAGCTTGTTCGGCCATTTCAAAGGGCAGTTAAGAATCACTGGGTCACATGTAGGCCAGACCAGGTAAGGATGGCAGATTTCCTTCCCTAAAAGGGCTTTATTGAACCAGATGGGTCTCTGCAACAATTGATGATAGTTGTCATGGTTGATTAGCTTTATATTCCAGATTTATTAATTGAATCCAAGGGCCCCAGTAGATTGGAAAATAGCAGATATAACACCTTTATTCAAGAAAGGAGGGAGACAGAAAGCATGAAACTATAGCCCAGTTAGCCTATCATCTGTCACAGGGAAATTGCTGGAATCCATTATTAAGAAGGTTACTTAGAAAATCATAATGGGATCAGGCAGAGTCAACATGGTTTTGTGAAAGGGAAATCGTGTTTAACTAATTTATTAGAATTTTTTGAGGAAGTAACAAGCAAGGTGGATAAAGGGGAACCTGTAGGTGTGGTGACTTGGATTTCTGGAAGGCATTTGACAAGGTGCCACATCAAAGGTTACTACACATGATAAGATTACATGGTGTAGGTGGCAATATATTAGCATGAATAAAGGATTGGTTAGCTAACAGGAAGCAGAGGGTAGGGATAGATAGGCCTTTTTGGGTTGGAAAGCTGTAACTAGTGGAGTGCCACAGGGATCAGTGCTGCAGCCTCAATCTGTACTTACAATCTGTATCAATGATTTAGATGAAGGGGCTGAATGTAGGGTAGCTAAATTTGCTGATTACACCAAGGTAGTTAGGAAAGTAAGTTGTCAAGATGACATGAAGAGTCTACAAAAGGATTTAGATAGGTTAAGCGAGTGGGAAAAATTTTGGCAGCGAGAGTATAATGTGGGAAAATGTGAACCTCTCCACTTTGGCAGGAAGAATAGGAAAGCAGAATCTTATATAAATAGAGAGATATTGCAGAACTCTACAGTAGGGAGCGATCTGGTACATGAAATATAAAAAGTTAGTATGCAGATAAAATAAGTGATTAGGAAGGCAAATATTGGTATTTATTGCAAGGGGAGTGGAATATAAAAGTTGGAAAATTTTATTGCAACTGTACAGGGTCTTGGTGAAACCACATCTGGAATACTGTATACAATTTTGGTCTCATTATTTGAAAAAAAGATAGAATTTCATTAGAAGCAGTTCAGAGAATGTTCGTTCACTTGACTCATTCCTGGGATGAAGGGTTTATCTTATGAAGAAAGGTTGAACAGGTTGGGCCGATACCCATTGGAGTTTAGAAGAATGAGTAAAATATAAGATCCTGAGGGCAGTTGATAGAGTGGATTACAGGAGGATGTTTCTTTTTGTGGGGGAGACTAGAACCAGGGGACACAGTTTAAGAATAAGAGGTCTCCCTTTTAAGATGGAGACGAGGAGAATTTTTTTCTCTCAGAGGGTCGTTAGTCTGTGGAATTCTCTACACCAGAAAGCAGTGGAGGCTGGATCAATGAATATATTCAAGGCAGAGATAGACAGATTTTTGATAGACAAGGGAGTCAAGGGTTATGGGGGGCAGACAGGGAAGTGGAATTGAGACCACAACCAGATCAGCCATGACCTTATCAAATGGTGGAGCAGGCTCAAAGACCTGAATGGCCTACTCCTGCTCCTAAGTCCTATCTTCCTTTGTAAATAGTTTAATGTACCCAGAGAGAGGGATGGAATGAAAGGGTGAGTGGGTGGGTAGGAGTTGCTAAGACCCACCTTAACAGGGAGATTTGTTGAGATCAATGGGCTGTTCCTTCTCACAGAAGTTGCTGCACACTCTAGGTGATCAGTTATCTCTTGGTGGGAATGTCAGAGATGGTTAATAATCCGCAAAGAACGACTGACAATCCCCTTCAATCATTCAGCTCCCTGCAGTCTTGCTGCAGAAAACAGCAATGGGCAAGATCCACAGCTCTTATTGACTAACCAGTCTGGAGATCAGTACAGGACGGAGCAAGAGGTGAGGGAACTCCCCATGCAGCAGGCTCCTCATTCTGATTCACATTCTGCTGAACTTCGCATGGTCACATGAAGAGTAATGATAGGGGTCAGAGGCCTATCCTAAAGGAGGCCTTCCATTTTCGACCTTCCATTTTCTGCACAGCAACTGGAAGAAGCATGCTCTGAACAATAATCCTTTCATTCTTTGTAGCTGGAGAGCTGAAAACAGGGAGAGATCATGTCTGATTCCCAGTTCCAGTAACATGATGTTGATGTGAGAGTTTTGGGCATGGATGGCATTCACCAGATAGTCCATTAAGGACTGCAGTTTTAGGGCCAATGGGCCAAATATCAACCCTGGCCACATTATGAATTAGATTTGAATGAAAAGTGCAGTTCGAACTATTAGATCTCATCTTCCAGATGCCAATCCCACCATCCACATGTCAATCCCACCATCCAGATCCAATCCCACTATCTGGATGTCCACCCCACAGATCTGAATACCAAAGCCCCATGTCTATATACCAATCCCAGTGCTTAGGTAACTGCCCCATCATTCAGATTTCAGTAGCCCTGGTCTTCACAGTATACGGCTCTATTCAGAAGCTAATAGGAGTGTAGAGACGAGTAACCTTACTGTACAATACTTTCAAATAGACCATGACATGTGGACTTGGTGAGTGATGACTCAACTCCTCTTAGTCTCTTTTAGCTGCCTGCTTGGCTCATTCTATCCCACATGCAGTGCCACTGATACGGACGCGATTGCTCTTTAATGTTCTTTTTAAAATCTGTTAGAGGTGAGAAAGTCATTAAGATAGTGACACTGGCTGAAGCTACCCAGCTCGTATATCACAATCTTCTGAAATCACATTTTCTTTTTCACTGTGGGATTATGGGTAAACCTATTATCTGTGTTTCAGGTGTCTAGGCCTCGACAGTTGATGATCGCAATATTTAGAAGGATCAGAATGGGAAATAAATGCTTTCCTGGAATGAATTCTGTGCTCATTGCAGTGATGAGGGAGTGGACTCAGTCCTCACTCTGGGAAGGTCTTAGGCCAGGGTAAATGTAAAGGAAGAGATAGTGACCCAGACAGGCAGAAAGGGTTTAATATGGCAGATAGCGTGATGCAGCAGGGTTTAATTGAAGGAGCCAGTTTGCCTGTTTGGTCCAGTCACTGTCTCTGCCGGATGAATCCCAAATCCAGGCTGTACTCCACTCAGTTCTGTCCAATCTCCGCAGGGGCCCTGAAGGAGCCATTCAGCCCCTTGTTTATATATGCCAGAGGCTTCTTTCAGTCATGTGCCTTTAGGAAGTCACCTGCTCACTAATTAGGTGTGAATGTTGCATCCTCAGATTGTTCCCTTCCTCCCATAAAACTGGTACACCAATGGCCAATTCTTGCTCCATTCACTCTGCTGCCGCATGGCTCCACATGTGCCAAGAGCCCTGTGGCACTTTACCCAAGCGGTCATTTTTCATGTTTCAGTGAGTGTCTGCGGGCTTTATAACTGAGCTCAACCTCTCATCCGATATCCAGATACGCTCACTTTCCAACAGGTATTGCTGGGTTCATGGCATGATTGGCAACCCTGCTGAATCTCTACCTTTCTAGCCTGGGAGTGTGGCCAACCCTTTAGCGCAGCTTCGATAGCGCCAACATTCCAGAGGCGCTGTTAATCCAAGCCTCTGTCTTCTTGTTTAGGTGGGTGGATTTGATCCCACAGCACTATTCAAAGAAGAGAATGGGAGTTATTTTAGTCTGTTCTATCTTCGTTTCTTTATGTTTTATCTGTTGTGGCGACCCTGGGAACCCCAGCTAGCTTGTTCAGTATAGATCTGGCCTGTGTCTACACTGTCACCGTCAGCTAAATCTCAAAAACCCCTACAGACCCAATATTCCAAAAATAGGGCCTCAGATCCCCCAGATTTTATTGTCATTCAGGATTTGAAGGCATAAATTCTCCAGCTTAACGGCCAAAGCATTTCTGCATAAACGTGGCTAGTTTTTCAATCCCCTGTCCACTTTGGAATAATCCCCCTATCTCATTAATGCACTGGAATCCTAATTAAATGCATCCCTCTATGTACCTGTTTTTTTCCAATAGATTATTCCATCTAATTAAGTTGATTGATTGATATGTCAGAAAACCCTGAAACAGAATTGTTAACATACATGGATTCAGAGACATCATCAAAAGACCTTGAAAGGGGCCAATCATTGCATGTAAATTTTTACTTGCATCCAATCCTACACCACACTGTCTGTTGCTCTATTTGAAATTCATCTTGTCAGGTTGAAGAGTTGACGGAGTCGGACTGCATACTGAATAGATTATCTGGTCCTCCCAGATACAACATCCCACCTATTGCCCTATTTAATTGCAGCAACATTTTGCTGCTTGCACAAGGATGAATGTAGATTCCAGGATAATTGTTGGATATAACTATACATCCCACTCCACAATGGCCTTGACCTCAAGCACCACAGAGGAGATGCCTGACTACACTGTCCCAGATAGGGCAATTGAGCAGTGAGTTGAGATCACGAGTCAGTGTCTTGAGTGGCCTGGACAGTGTGGAGGGAGAAACTGTTCCTGTTGGTGGAAGAATCAGGAATAAGAAGGCTCGGATTTAAGGTGATTGTTAAACATTCTTTCACACGATCTGGGCTTCCAGCGTTTATTACCCATCCCTAACTGCCCTTGAGGTGAGCTGCCTTCTTGAACCACTGCAGTCCATGTGGTGTGGGGTACACCCACAGTGCTGTTAGGGAGGGACTTCCAGGATTTTGACCCAGAGACAGTGAAGGAACGGCGATATATTTCCAAGTCAGGATGGTGAGTGGCTTGGAGGGGAACTTCCAGGTGGTTGTGTTCCCATCAATCTGCTGCCCTTGTCCTTCTAGATGGTAGAGGTTTGGACAGAGGCTTGTTTAGTTGCTGCAATGCATCTTGTAGATGGTACACACACAGCTGCCATTGTGCGTCAATGTTGGAGGGAGTGAATGTTTGTGGATGGGGTGCCAATCAAGTGGGCTGCTTTGTCCTGGGTAGCATTGAATTTCTTGCGTGTTGTTGGAGCTGCACTCATCCAGGCAAGTGGAGAGTATTCCATCACACTATGACTTGTGCCTTGTCGATGGTGGACAGGCTTTGGGGAGTCAGGAGCTGAGTTACTGGATTGTAACCAGATTGGCAAAAGAAGCAATGATAACATGAAGAAAAACTTTTTTATATGCTGTGAGCGGTTAGGATCGGAAATGCACTGCCTGGGAGTGTGATGGAGGCAGATTCAATCGAGGCCTTCAAAAGAGAATTGGATAATTACCTGAATAGAAAAATAATTCAGGTCTACGTGGAAATGGCAGAAGAGTGGGACTAGGTGTGACACAACAGGCCGAATGGCCTGCCCTGATTCTATGAATCTTTCTGTGAATCCACGAGAGGCCTGTCTACAGCACTGGGAGTCAGAGCTGGCCCAAGTGATCATAATCCCTTCCCATAGATTGGAAGAACCGTAAGGAATACTGAATTGACCAGTTGACTTCCATTGACATGAAACAACATGGACACTATGGAACAAATCCTGTGCTGTACGATTCTGATATTCCGCATGCTGCGGCATCACTAAGAGACCGTCTCACTCAGGCTTGTCCAATGTGGAGCGATTGTTGACAATGCCGCTAAGATGGGTCAGTGAGTTTGAAGATTTCAGCAGGGACTGCTCCTCCAGTCACAGCCTGTTTCTCTCCTGGGTTTGCTGCTGGTAGGTCACTATTGAGAAACAGGCTGTGAGTGGAGGAGCAGCGAACCCCGTCAACTGCCAGTATATGGAGGTAGAGAGCGAGAGACACTGGATCACATGGTGCCTCCCATTAACAGGCTTCCTTGTGGACCCAGCCACTTGTCCCCAGATCCCGGTGCTTTGAACCAGCTCCAACTACTTTCCCAAGGTTCTCCCCACTTTTTCCAGGTTCACCCCAAATTTTCCCAGTTCTCCTCATTTTTACCCAGTTCTCCCCACTTTCCTCCAGCTCTCAGCCCTCCCCTCGGTGGGCGCCCACAATGGGGCAGCACTAGGCCTCAGGCTTCGATCCAGGTCCCTCTTCCGCCCTTGTCACACTTAAACCCCACGCCCGACACCCCGAGCAGCCGATTCAGTAGTTGAAGGTGACTAAGTGAGGATGTGGGTGAGAAAGGGAGACTGGGTTGGGGAGTGAGAGTGTGGTGGGTGCAGGGGGAGCGGTGGGTGGGGGGGAGTGGTGGGTGCGGCGGGAGTGGTGGGTGCGGGGGGAGCGGTGGGTGGGGGGGAGCGGTGGGTGGAGGAGCGGTGGGTATGGGGGGAGTGGTGGGTGCAGGGGGAGTGGTGGGTGCGGGGGGAGTGGTGGGTGCGGGGGGAGCGGTGGGTGGGGGGGTGCAGTGGGTGGGGTGAGAGCGGTGGGTGCGGGGGGAGCGGTGGGTGGGGGGGTGCAGTGGGTGGGGTGAGAGCGGTGGGTGGTGGGGGAGCAGTGGGTGGGGGGAGAGCGGTGGGTGGGGTGAGAGCGGTGGGTGGGGGGGGAGTGGTGGGTACAAGGGAATTGGCGGGTGCGGGGGGAGCAGTGGGTGGGGGGAGAGCGGTGGGTGGGGTGAGAGCGGTGGGTGGGGGGAGAGTGGTGGGTGTGGGGGGAGCGGTGGGTGCGGTTGGTGTGGGCGTTTGAGGGGGGAAGGTTGGCTGGGTGAGTGAGGGAGTGAATGGGGTGGGTGAGTGAGTGAGGACAGGTGAGTGAGTGAGGGCGGGTGAGTGAGTAAGTGAGGGTGAGTGAGTGAGGGCGGTTGAGTGAGTGAGGGTGGATGAGTGAGTAAGTGAGGGTGGGTGAGTGAGTGCGGGCGGGTGGGTGAGTGGGTGGGTGAGTGAGGGTGGATGAGTGAGTGAGGGTGGGTGAGTGGGTGGGTGAGTGAGGGTGGATGAGTGGGTGGGTGAGTGAGGGTGGATGAGTGAGTGAGGGTGGGTGAGTGAGTGCGGGCGGGTGGGTGAGTGGGTGGGTGAGTGAGGGTGGATGAGTGAGTGAGGGTGGGTGAGTGGGTGGGTGAGTGAGGGTGGATGAGTGGGTGGGTGAGTGAGGGTGGATGAGTGAGTGAGGGTGGGTGAGTGAGTGAGGGTGGGTGAGTGATTGAGGGCGGGTGAGTGAGTGAGGGCAGGTGAGTGAATGGGGTGGGTGAGTGAGTGAGGGCGGGTGAGTGAGTGAGGACAGGTGAGTGAGTGAGGGTGGATGAGTGAGTAAGTGAGGGTGAGTGAGTGAGGGTGGATGAGGGAGTGAGGGTGGGTGAGTGAGTGAGTGAGGGTGGGTGAGTGAGTGAGGGCGGGTGAGTGAGTGAATGGGGTGGGTGAGTGAGTGAGGGCGGGTGAGTGAGTGAGGGCAGGTGAGTGAGTGAGGGGGATGAGTGAATGGGGATGGGTGAGTGAGTGAGGGCGGTTGAGTGAGTGAGGGTGGATGAGTGAGTTAGTGAGGGTGGGTGAGTGAGTGCGGGCGGGTGGGTGAGTGGGTGGGTGAGTGAGGGTGGATGAGTGAGTGAGGGTGGGTGAGTGAGTGAGGGTGGGTGAGTGATTGAGGGCGGGTGAGTGACTGAGGGCAGGTGAGTGAATGGGGTGGGTGAGTGAGTGAGGGTGGGTGAGTGAGTGAGGACAGCTGAGTGAGTGAGGGTGGATGAGTGAGTAAGTGAGGGTGAGTGAGTGAGGGTGGATGAGGGAGTGAGGGTGGGTGAGTGAGTGAGTGAGGGCGGGTGAGTGTGTGAATGGGGTGGGTGAGTGAGTGAGGGTGGATGAGTGAGTAAGTGAGGGTGAGTGAGTGAGGGTGGATGAGGGAGTGAGGGTGGGTGAGTGAGTGAGTGAGGGCGGGTGAGTGTGTGAATGGGGTGGGTGAGTGAGTGAGGGTGGGTGAGTGAGTGAGGGCAGGTGAGTGAGTGAGGGTGGATGAGTAAGTGACGGTGAGTGAATGAGGGTGGATGAGGAAGTGAGGTGGGTGAGTGAGTGAGTGAGGGTGGGTGAGTGAGTGAGGGCGGGTGAGTGAGTGAGGGTGGGTGAGTGAGTAAGTGAGGGTGGGTGAGCGAGTGAGGGCAGGTGAATGAGTGAATGGGGTGGGTGAGTGAGTGAGGGCGGGTGAGTGAGTGAGGGTGGATGAGTGATTAAGTAAGGGTGAGTGAGTGAGTGAGGGTGGGTGAGTGAGTGAGGGCAGGTAAGTGAGTGAGGGCAGGTGAGTGAGTGAGGGTGGATGAGTGAGTGAGTGAGGCTGAGTGAGTGAGGGTGGGTGAGGGAGTGAGGGTGGGTGAGTGAGTGATAAGTAAGGATGGGTGAGTGAGTGAGCGTGGGTGAGTGAGTGAAGGTGGGTGAGTGAGTGAGTGATGGTAAGTGAGCAAGTGAGAGCGGGTGAGTGAGTGAGGGTGGATGAGTGTGTGGGAGAGAGGGCGTGAGTGTGTGTATGTGTGTGTGTATAAGAGAGAGGGAGTGTGTGTGTGTATAAGGGAGACTGTGCGTGTGTGTGTATGACAGGGAGGGTGAGTGTGTATGAGAGAGGATGCGTGTGTGAGAGCGAGCACGTGTGTGTGTGTGTGTGTGTGTGTGTGTGTGAGAAGGAGGGTGTGCGTCTGTATGACAGGGAAGGTGTGTGTGTCTGTGTGTGTGCGTGTGAGGGAGAGTGGGTGTGTCTGTGAGAGGGAGAGTGTGTGTGTGAGAGAGAGTGTGTTTGTGTGTGAGAGTGTGTGTGTGTGAGAGAGAGAGATTGGGCGTGTGTGTGAGAGGGAGACTGTGTTTGTGTGTGTGACTGTGTGTGTGTGTGTGTGTGAGAGAGAGAGTGTGTGTGTGAGAGAGTGTATGTGTGTGAGAGAGAGAGAGTGGGTGTGTGTGTGAGAGAGAGAGATTGGGTGTGTGTGTGTGAGAAAGAGAGTGGTTGTGAGTATGTGAGAGGCAAGGGTGGGTGTGTGTGTGAGAAGAGAGAGAGAGTGTGTGTGTGTGTGAGAGGGAGAATGGGTGTGTGTGTGAGAGGGAGAGTGGGTGGGTGTGCGTGCGTGTGTGAGAGGGAGAGTGGGTGTGTTGAGTACGTGTGTGAGAGGAAGAGTGTGTTTGTGTGTTGAGTGCGTGTATGTGAGAGAGATTGTGTGTGTGTGTGTGAGTGTGTGTGTGCATGTGTGAGACAGAGAGTGGGTGTGTGTGTGAGAAGGAGAGTGGGTGTATGAGGGAAGAGTGGGTTTGTGTGAGAGGGAAGAGTGGGTGTGTGTGTGAGAGGGAGAATGGGTGTGTGTGAGAGAGAGTGTGTGTGTGAGTGAGAGAGAGTGACTGTGTGTATGAGAGGGAGAGAGGTGTGTGCGTGAGAGTGAGAGTGGGTGTGTGTCAGTGAGAGGGAGAGGGGGTGTGTGTCTGTGAGAGGGAGAGTGGGTGTGTGTCTGTGAGAGGGAAGGGTGGGTGCTTGTGTATGTGAGAGAGAGATAGAGTGCGTGTGATTGTGAGAGGAAGAGTTGGCATGTGTGTGAGAGTGGATGTGTGTGCAAGGGAGAGTGGGTGAGTGTGCAAGCATGTGTGAGAAGGAGATTGGGTGTGTATGTGTGAGAGGGAGAGTGGGTGTGTGTGTGTGAGGGGGAGAGTGGGTGTGTGAGAGGGAGAGTGTGTGTGTGAGAGGGAGAGAGAGTGGGTGTGTGAGAGGGAGAGTATGTGTGTGAGGGAGAGTGGGTGTGTGTGTGAGAGGGAGAGTGTGTGTGTGTGTGTGAGAGAGTGTGGGTGTTTGTGTGTGAGAGGAAAGGGTGGGGGCGTGTGTGTGTGTGTGAGGGAGATTGGGTGTGTGTGTGAGAGGGAGTGTGTGTGTGTGTGTGAGAGGGAGAGTGGGTGTGTGAGAGGGAGTGTTGATGTGTGTGTGTGTGTGTGAGAGGGAGAGTGTGTGTGTGTGTGTGAGGGAGATTGGGTGTGTGTGTGTGAGAGAGGAGAGTGGGTGTGTGAGAGGGAGTGTTGATGTGTGTGTGTGTGAGGGGGAGAGTGTGTGTGTGTGAGAGGGAGAGTGGATGTGTGTGTGAGAGGGAGTGTGTGTGTATGTGTGAGAGAGGGAGTGTGGGTTTGTGTGTGAGAGGGAGTGTGTGTGTGTGTGAGAGAGAGAGAGTGGGTATGTGTGTGTGAGAGGGAGAGTGGGGGTGTGTGTGTGTGAGAGAGAGAGTGTGTGTGTGTGTGTAAGAGGGAGAGTGGGTGTGTGTGTGAGAGAGAGAGTGGGTATGTGTGTGTGAGAGGGAAAGTGGGTGAGTGTGTGTGAGAGAGAGAGAGTGGGTATGTGTGTGTAAGAGGGAGAGTGGGTGTGTATGTGAGAGGGAGACTGTCTGTGTGTGTGAGATGCAGGAAAGTGGGTGTGTGTGCGCGTGTGTGTGAGAGGGAGAGTAGGTTTCTGCGTGCGCGTGTATGAGAGGCAGAGTAGGTGTGTGTGTGTACGTGTACGAGAGGGAGAGTGGGTGTGTGTGTACGTGTGTGAGAGGGAGAGTGGGTGGGTGTGTGTGCGTGTGAGAGAGGGAGAGTGGGTGGGTGTGTGTGTACGTGTGTGAGAGGGAGATTGTGTGTGCGTGTGTGAGAGGGAGAGTGGGTGGGTGTGTGTGCGTGTGTGAGAGGGAGAGTGGGTGGGTGTGTGCGTGTGTGAGAGGGAGAGTGGCTGGGTGTGTGTGCGTGTGTGTGAGGGAGATTGGATGTGCTGAGTGCATGTGTGAGAGGAAGAGTGGGTGTGTGTGTGTGAGAGGGATAGTGGATGTGCGTGTGTGAGTAGGAGACTGTGTTTGTGTGTGTGTATGTGAGAGGGAGGGGGAGAGTGTGCGTGTGTGTGTGTGTGTGTGCATGGGAGAGAGTGGGTGTGTGTATGAGAGGGAGAGAATGTGGGTGTGTGTGTGAGAGGGAGCATTGGTGTGTGTGTGAGAGGGAAGAGTTGGTGTGTATGTGTGAGAAGTAGAGTGTATGTGAGAGAGAGTGTGTGTGTGTGTGAGATAGAGGGAGAGTGTGTGTATGATAGGGAGAGTGGGTATGTGTGAGAGTGTGTGTGTGTGTGTGTGTGTGTGTGAAGGAGAGTGGATGTGTGTGTGAGAGGGAGAGTGGGTGGATGTGTGTGTGAGAGAGAGAGTGGATGTGAGTCAGAGGGAGAGTAGATATGTGTGAGTAAGAGGGAGAATTGGTGTGTGTGTGTGTGAGAGGGAGAGTGTGTGTGTTTGTGTGAGAAAGAGAGTGGGTGTGTGTGAGAGGGAAGGGTGGGTGGGTGTGTGAGAAGAGAGTGGGTGTGTGTGAGAGAGGGAGAGTGGGTGTGTGTGCGAGACGGAGAGTGTGTCTGTGTGTGAGAGAGTGTGTGTGTGTGTGTGTGTGTGTGTGTGAGATGGAGAGTGTGTCTGTGTATGTGAGAGTGTGTGTGTGTGTGTGTGTGTGTGTGAGAGAGGGAGAGTGTGTGTTTGTGTGAGAAAGAGAGTGGATGTGTGTGTGAGAGGGAAGGGTGGGTGTGTGTGCGTGAGAAGAGAGTGGGTGTGATTGTCAGAGGGAGAGTGTGTGTTTGTGTGTGCGAGAGGGAGAGTGGGTGTTTGCGTGTGTGTGAGAGGCAGAGTAGGTGTGTGTGTGTATGTGTATGAGAGGGAGAGTGGGTGGGTGTGTGTGTGTGAGAGAGAGAGTGGGTGGGTGTGTGTGTACGTGTGTGAGAGGGAGAGTGTGTGTGCGTGTGTGAGAGGGAGAGCGGGTGGGTGTGTGTGCGTGTGTGAGAGAGAGAGTGGGTGGGTGTGCGTGTGTGTGTGAGAGGGAGAGTGGGTGGGTGTGCGTGCGTGTGTGAGAGGGGGAGTGGGTGGGTGTGTGTGCGTGTGTGAGAGGGAGAGTGGGTGGGTGTGTGTGCGTGTGTGAGACGGAGAGTGGGTGGGTGTGTGTGCGTGTGTGTGAGGGAGATTGGGTGTGCTGAATGGGTGTGTGAGAGGAAGAGTGGGTGTGTGCGTGAGAGGGATAGTGGATGTGTGTGTGTGAGAGGGCGAGTGTGTTTGTGTGTGTGTGTATGTGAGAGAGAGGGAGAGAGTGTGCGTGTGTGTGTGCATGGGAGAGAGTGGGTGTGTGTATGAGAGGGAGAGAGTGTGGGTGTGTGTGTGAGAGGGAGAGTGGGTGTGTGTGTGAGAGGGAGAGTGTGGGTGTGTGTGTGAGAGGGAGAGTGGGTGTGTGTGTGAGAGGGAGAGTGTGGGTGTGTGTATGAGAGGGAGAATGGGAATGTGTTTGTGAGGGAGAGTGTGTGTGTGTGTGTGTGAGAGGGAGAGTAGTTATGTGTGTGTGTGTGTGTGAGAGGGAGAGTGGGTGTGTGTGTCTGAGACGGAAGGGTGGATGTGTGTGTGAGAAGTAGAGTGTGTATGTGTGAGAGGGAGTGTGGGTCTGTGTATGTGTGTGAGAGAAAGTGGATGTGTGTGTGTGTGAGAGAGTGTGTGTGTGTGTGAGAAAGATAGTGAGTGTGTGTGTGTGTGTGTGTAAGAGGGAGAGTGGGTGTGTGTGTGTGAGGGAAAGGTGGGGGTGTGTGTGTGAGAGAGAAATAGAGTGGGTGTGATTGTGAGAGCGAAAGTGAGTGTGTGTGTGTGTGTGTGTGAAAGAGAATGGATGTGTGTGTGTCAGAGGGAGAGTAGATATGTGTGAGTAAGAGGGAGAATTGGTGTGTGTGTGTGAGAGGGAGAGTGTGTGTGTTTGTGTGAGAAAGAAAGTGGATGTGTGTGAGAGGGAAAGGTGGGTGTGTGTTTGTGAGAGGAAAGAGTTGGTGTGTATGTGTGAGAAGTAGAGTGTGTGTGTGAGAGAGAGTGAATGTGAGTGTGTGTGTGTGAGAGAGTGTGTGTGTGAGAGGGAGAGAGAGTGTGTGTGTGATAGGGAGAGTGGGTATGTGTGAGAGTGTGTGTGTGTATGTGTGAGAAAGAGTGGATGTGTGTGTGAGAGGGAGAGTGGGTGTGTGTGTGTGTGAGGTAAGGGTAGGGGTGTGTGTGTGGGAGAGAGATAGAGTGGGTATGATTATGAGAGGGAAAGTGGGTGTGTGTATGAGAGAGAGAGAGAGTGGATGTGTGTGAGTCAGAGGGAGAGTAGTTATGTGTGAGTAAGAGGGAGAATTGGCGTGTGTGTGTGTGAGAGGGAGAGTGTGTGTGTTTGTTTGAGAAAGAGAGTGGATGTGTGTGAGAGGGAAGGGTGTGTGTGTGTGTGAGAGGGAAAGTATGCGTGCGTATGTGAGAGGGAGATTGGCTGTGTTGAGTGCATGTGCGAGAGGAAGAGTGGGTATTTGTGTGAGAGGAAGAGTGTGTGTGTTTGTGTGAGAAAGAGAGTGGGTGTGTATGAGAGGGAAGGGTGGGTAAGTGTGTGTGAGAAGAGAGTGGGTGTGTGTGAGACAGAGAGTATGTGTTTGCGTGTGTGAGAGAGGGAAAGTGGGTGTGTGTGACAGAGGGAGAGTGGGTGTGTGTGTGAGACGGAGAGTGTATCTGTGTGTGTGAGTGTGTGTGTGTGAAAGGGAGAGTGAGTGTTTGTGTGAGAAAGAGAGTGGATGTGTGTGTGAGAGGGAAGGGTGGGTGTGTGCGTGAGAAGAGAGTGGGTGTGTGTGTGAGAGGGAGAGTGTGTGTTTGTGTGTGTGAGAGGGAGAGTGGGTGTTTGCATGTATGTGAGAGGGAGTGTGTGTGTGTGTGTGTGAGAGGGAGAGTGGGTGTGTGTGTTTGTGTGTGTGAGAGGGAGAGTGGGTGTGTGTGTGTGAGAGGGAGTGTGTGTGTGTGTGTGTGTGAGAGGGAGAGTGGTGTGTGTGTGTGTGTGTGTGTGAGAGGGAGAGTGGGTGTGTGTGAGAGGGAGAGTGTGTGTGTGTGTGTGTGTGAGAGGGAGAGAGTGTGTGTGTGTGTGTGAGAGAGGGAGAGTGGGTGTGTGTGTGAGAGGGAGATTGTGTGTGTGTGTGTGTGAGAGGGAGAGTGGATGTGTGTGTGAGAGGGAGAGTGGGTGTGTGTGAGAGAGGGAGAGTGGGTGTATGTGTGAGAGGGAGAGTGGGTGTGTGTGAGAGAGGGAGTGTGTGTGTGTGTGTGAGAGGGAGAGTGGGTGTGTGTGTGAGAGGGAGAGTGGGGGTGTGTGTGAGAGGGAGAGTGGGTGTGTGTGTGAGAGGGAGAGTGGGTGTGTGTGTGAAAGGGAGAGTGGGTGTGTGTGTGAGAGGGAGAGTGGGTGTGTGTGTGTGTGTGTGTGAGACGGAGAATGGGTATTTGCGTGTCTGAGAGGGTGCGTGGGTGTGTCTGGCTGGCTCCCAGCTCCAGTTTAGTCACAGCTTGTACCTCTCAATCAAGACCAGGCCCTCTGTTATATTATTTCCATCAGTCAAAACTAAACCAACTTGTGGAGTCTCTCCTCACCGAGACTCGTCACTCTCCCCTCAAATGTCTGCACAGTGTCAATGCCCCATTGAAAATACTGTGCCCACAACTGCACACCCTATTCAAGACATGGCCCCACCTATGAACTGAGCAAGGTTCATAGGCAGTGAAATGCTCTTGAGGTTTAAACCGAGTTAATTCCAGCCTCGCATTGCCTGCATATTTCCAGTGACTGAACAACAATCACACCCAAATCCTTTTCTTTCCCTACCTTTGCCAATGGACTGCGAAAGAGGAATTTTGTGGGAAACAACTGCTGATGCAGAGGGCTGAATGTTCCCAGGCCACAGGACAGTGGGTTAGAGGGAGTGGGGAGCAGGAGCAGGCAGGAAGATGGCACTGACTGGGGGAATAGTGGGGAGAACTCGTCAGAACCTCTCCAAGAAACATTCCTGCCTCCGGGGTACTTTTCCAGGAATGGGTTGGGAAGCAGGTGGCTTCCTGCCTGGGCTGACAATTAGTGCGGTGAAGGCCCCACTTATAGGGGTCATTTTGCAGCCTACGAGCAGCTGGCCAAGTGGCAATTGGAGGCTTCATGCTGCAATGAGCGGGACCATGGGGATAACAGGTACAGCCCCATCCGGCAGTAGTCCAGGGGAAGGGCCCTACAGGCTTTGGACCTCTCTGACTGATCACTGGCAGCCGAGGGCACCTCCATGTCGAGGCACCCTCACACCTGTTTGCCAACTTGGCTGTGCCCACCTTTCCCAATGGGCCTGCCCACCTGACACCACTGCGGGCCCCCCCGATTGAACCCTTCAGAATCAGGAGGCCGCCTGCCATCCTTAACAGGGCAGCGAGCGCGGAGGCAGCCAATTTGGAGGCTCCCTCCAGGAAGGTTGCACCAGCGGGTGCACCGAGGGGATGGGCTAGCTGAACCCCCCCTCCCCAAATGAGCCCAAATCCAACACAGAGCCTTACGAGGTGGGAGCACGAACCACATAGTTTGACTGCTTGGTGTTCCAGCCTTGTCTCCATTCCCAGTGTGACCCCCTCATTAAATGGGGATGCAGGCCCAGATGTCGTTTATAACCCTCTCTCTCTCTGACACACACTCCTACCCAGTAAGGCAGCACCCCAGGAGCAGAATTTCCCCAAGTTTGCAGATCTCTCCTTCAGATCAAGATTTTGACATATTTCAGTGGGATAGGCTTTTGCCCCAAAACATGGAAAGAATTGGCTTAAACCAAAATCCGTGTGCATTGCCTGTCTCACCCTCCTTGCCTTTCAGATCACTAAAACCCACCGGTCATTCCTTACCCTTGCACTTTGCTGATCCAGGTCCCTTTGAATGGTGATAATCTCAGTCCTTCGCATAACTTGGAGTCAGCAGCCGTTTTGAATATAGATAGTACACCATGAAGTGTATCTGTTTCACTATGTGGACTGAAAGCCAGTCTCCATTAAAATGCATCTCAAAACAGTTACCTCTCAGTGTTCCCCAGTAACAGGGGGCAGGAGTGGCATTAGCTTCACACTGCACAGCCACATGTGCGGTCCACCTGAAATTTGAAGCATCATTGCAAACCCTTGTCGTGTGAAGTCTCACAAATGATGACGAACCTCCTTTTCCTCTTGCTCAATGAGTTTCGCCCAGCCTTTAGTTGAAGCACACAGGTCAGTTTTGCTCCCTGGGCTGGTATGAGTTAGCTGGTCACCGCAGCTGGAGAGCTGCATTTTTTAATATTCTTTCGTGGGATGTAGGCATCGCTGGCAAGCCCATCATTTGTTGCCCATCCCTAATTGCCCTTGAACTGGGTGGATTGCCAGACCAGATGAGGACAGCAGATTTCCTTCCCTAAGGGACATTAGTGAACCAGGTGGGTTTTTACCACAATCGGCAATAGTTTCTTGGTTGGCATTACTGAAACTAGCTTTATTTTGCAGAATTAGCCTCAGTGGCCTTTATGCAAGAAAATAGCTATATCGGCCTGGGCCACCTCCCGGTATTGGAAATAAAAGGCTGTCAGGGGAGCACAGGGTTTGACTGTATTGCAATGCCTCCTAAAACTAACCAGTCGGTTCAGAGCGTCCATGCATATTGTGGCTGCTTTTTATCAGATGCTAGTGGAGGTGGGGTGGGTGGGGAGGGGTTGGGGGAGGGGGGGGGGGCGCGATGTGGGTGTTGGGAAGAAAGAGAAAATAAGTTTAGCGTACGTTTACTTGCTTACCATCCCACAGCTGCATCGTCCCAGAGTTGCCCCCCCGCCCCACCACCATTCCCACCTGACGTTCACATGTGCACTTCCGACCCCGGGGTCCTCGAATAGTGATCAGGAGCAGAAACCCTGACTGACTAGTCCTTCTCCTGTCCCGATGGCACTGAGGTCAGCTCGAGCACCCCTGCTGCAATCCAGCACAGACTGGGGATCGGGCTGTGAGCCTGCAGTGTTCAGGGTAATCTGCAATTACCCCCTGTTACAGAGTCCCAGCTGCCAAAGTAAATGGTGTCTTGGCTATTCGCTGTCCAAGGTGCTGAAAGATCAGTTTCTACTCACAGATTGCTTCCTTTTGATGAACTGAAATAAAAATCGATTTGATTGCTTTTCATGAACATATAGAAATTATTTCTCTCTCAGCGAGTAAAAATATTCAGGGCAAGCTATTTAAACAAATGCAATTCCAAGTGATTGATTTTGAAGGCTACGAAAAATCATTAGACGTGCTTCTCCATCTATGACTCAATCGGGAGCAGCACGCATTCACCAGCAGTGTTTCCAACAGTCAATGTGCCAATCACTTTCAGCAACAACAAAACAATCAAATGAATCACTTTGACCTGAGATCATTTCAAGGTGTTTACTGTCAGAGGACATTGCAATCATCCAATAACACCTAAGAGGATGGTGTGTGTATATTGATTTTGTGGGCTAGTGTGTCTGTGTGTCCGTGTCCCATCTAATTGTCTTTGTGTGTGTGTGTGTGTGTGTGTGTGTGAGAAAGTGTGTCAGTCTTTTGAGCCTGTGTCGGTCTACGTGTGTGTGTGTGTGTGTGTGTGTATCGGTCTGTGTTTGAGAGTGTCGGTCTGTGTGCGAATGGGTCAGTCTGTGTGTGAGAGTGTGTCGGTCTGTGTGCTTGAGAGTGTGGGTCTGTGTGTTTGAGAGTGTCGGTCTGTGTGTATGTGTTGGTCTGTGTGTGAGAGTGTCAGTCTGTGTGTGAGTTTGTGTCAGCCTGTGTGTGTGTGTGTCGGTCTGTGTTTGAGAGTGTCGGTCTGTGTGCGAATGGGTCAGTCTGAGTGTGAGAGTGTGTCGGTCTGTGTGCTTGAGAGTGTGGGTCTGTGTGTTTGAGAGTGTCGGTCTGTGCGTGTGTGTTGGTCTGTGTGTGAGAGTGTCAGTCTGTGTGTGAGTTTGTGTCAGCCTGTGTGTGTGTGTCGGTCTGTGTGTGTGTGTGTCGGTCTGTGTATGAGAGTGTCAGCCTGTGTGTGTGTGTGTGTCGGTCTGTGTGTGTGTGTGTCGGTCTGTGTATGAGAGTGTCAGTCTGTGTGTGTGTGTGTCGGTCTGTGTGTAAGTGTATGTCAGTCTGTGTGTGAGCATGTGTTGATGTGTGTGTGTGAGTGTGTGTCGGTCTGTGTGTGAGTGTGTGTAGCTCTGTGTGTGAGAGTGTCGGTCAGTGTGTGTGTGCTGGTCTGTGTGTGAGTGTCGGTCTGTGCGTGAGCATGTGTTGGTGTGTGTGTGTGTGCCGGTCTGTGTGTGAGTGTGTGTCAGTCTGTGTGTGTGAGTGTCAGTCTGTGTGTGTGTGTGCCGGTCTGTGTGTGGGTGTGTGTCGGTCTGTGTGTGTGTCAGTCTGTGTGTGTTTGTGCCGGTCTGTGTGTGAGTGTCAGTCTGTATGTGTTTGGGCCGGTCTGTGTGTGAGTGTAGGTCTGTGTGTGTGAGTGTCGGTCTGTGTGTGTTGTGTGTCGGTCTGTGTGTGTGCATGTGTTGGTGTGTGTGTGTGTGCCTGTGTGTGAATGTGTTGTGCAAATGTTTTGCATTTTCATTGGGTCCTAGGAATGTCTTTACTCCAAATGTTTTTGGCATTTTCTGGTCCTCAGTTGCTGCTGATCACACCCATTTATCCCACAACCATCGATAATTTCCCCTCTCCCACCCTTTCTATTTCAGGGGAGGAGGGTGAGAGGAGGAGAAGGGGATGCCTGGAGAGTGAAGGGGGATGATAGAGCCAAAGAGAGAGGTGAGTGAGAGAGAGAGAGAGGGAGAGGGTGGGAGGGGAAATGAGATGGAGATGGTGTGCCAGAGAGGGGCATGACAGAATCTGGGGTAGTAGGAAGGGAGGGCGCAAGGAGAGGTTAGAGAGAGCGGAGGGGATAGATGGAGGGAGAGGGGAATGGATGAGGGGAGAGGCAGGACTTGAGGGAAGGGGGAGAGGACGAATGTGGGGGAATAGAAGCGTGGAGTGGGGGGAGAGGGTGAGGGGAAGAATGTGGGGGAGTTGAAGAGGGAGGTGGAAAGCTGAAAGAGGCGAAGGTTACCTCAGGTGGAGTGACTTGTCGGTTGGTGATTGGCAGTGGGGGACCCTCAGTGACTTTGTTTGTCACCTTGCTAATTCGGTCGAGCTCAATTAAGGGATTTAGATTGAGCTGGGCTTCCTCTGCACAGACTGGAGATCAGTCCCTGGAATCTTCATGAATATCCCATTTTAAAAAAGCAAATAGACCAAGTTTTTGGGGATGAGTGAACTTTTCTCTGGTTTCCTTGGCGACCTCTCTCTGTCTTGTGTGTCACAGAAAACCCTTACCATGTGACTGAATCTAACATGTTAGCCTCATACACCAGGAGTGAGTCTCAGTCCAGAGGCCTGGACCTCCAGCAAAGCTGGGCACCAAATGCATGATTTGGTAAAAGCTGGAAGCTGTGTCTATTTGACAAACTCTCCTTTCCCTCTCTGTCGCTCACAGCGCACCCAGGTGTGGAATGTCGAACATATGAATTAGGAGCAGGAGTAGGCCATTCAGCCCCTCGAGCCTGCTCCAACATTCAATAAAATCACGGCTGGTCTGCCTGTGGCCTCAACTCCACATTCCTGCCTCCCCCTGATAACCTTTGACTCCCTTGTTAGTCAAGAATCTATCTACCTCTACCTTTAAAAATATGTATTGACCCTGCCTCCCCCGTCCTCTGGGGAAGAGAGTTCCAAAGATTCATGACCATTTGACAGAAAAAAATTTCACCTCATCTTCCTCTTAAACGGGAGGGCCCTTGTTTTTAAACTATGTCCCCAGTTCTAGCCTCTCCCACAAGGGGAAACATCCTTTCAACATCCACCTTGTCAAGTCCCCTCAGGGCCTTATATGTTTCAATAAAAGATCACCTCTCATTCTTCTAAACCCCAATGGATACAGGCCCAGTCTGTCCAAACTTTCCCTGTAAGAAAACCCCACACCGCCCAAGAGTTCCAAGTGGAGCTATGGAGATGAGGCTACCCCAGCAACCACAGTGGTGGTGAGCGCTCTTTATTAACCTCAAAGGGCCTGGCCTTGCAATAGAGGGCTTTAACTGTTCCTGACAGTCTTGCTCCCATGCATTCCCTAGTGTCATAGGAAGCGTGAGAATCACCGACATGTGAGAATGTGACGGTTTGTTGGAGAAACCGTGAGGATTGCAGCCTCACAGCAGAACACCCCAGCCTGGTTTGGACTCCTGATGGAATGCCCTCATTGCTGCTGTTGCAAGGTCCTTTTCAAACAACAACCCCAAGTTACTGGGTATTGATCAGGAGTGATGAGACTCATTATAGCCTCGCTTTTTCTACAACCCACCATCCTGCATGCTTTTTTGACATATTCACACTTGGCTCGATGCCTTGGGGGATCAACTCCTTTCTTCATCCTAATTCATCAATATTTTCTGGTGAATCCTATATTTCTTCTGCTTATTTTGTATCTAAATGTATGACCTTACACTTAACCAGCATTCAACTGCATTTGTCAAGCCTCTACAAAGCTGAACTCACCAGGGGAAGTGTTTGATGGGACAGTGTAGAGGGAGCTTTACTCTGTATCTAACCCCGTGCTGTATCTGCCCTGGGAGTGTTTGATAGGATAGTGTAGAGGGAGCTTTACTCTGTATCTAACACCGAGCTGTATCTGCCCTGGGAGTGTTTGATGGGGACAGTGTAGAGGGAGCTTTACTCTGTATCTAACCCTGTGCTGTACCTGTCCTGGGAGTGTTTGATGGGGACAGTGTAGAGGGAGCTTTATTCTGTATCTAACCCCATGCTGTACCTGTCCTGGGAGTGTTTGATGGGGACAGTGTAGAGGGAGCTTTATTCTGTATCTAACCCTGTGCTGTACCTGTCCTGGGAGTATTTAATGGGGACAGTGTAGAGGGAGCTTTACTCTGTATCTAACCCCATGCTGTTCCTGCCCTGGGAGTGTTTGATGGGGACAGTGTAGAGGGAGCTTTACTCTGTATCTAACCCTGTGCTGTACCTGTCCTGGGAGTGTTTGATGGGACAGTGTAGAGCGAGATTTGCTCTGTATCTAACCCCGTGCTGTACCTGTCCTGGGAGTGTTTGATGGGACAGTGTAGAGCGAGATTTGCTCTGTATCTAACCCCGTGCTGTACCTGTCCTGGGAGTGTTTGATGGGGACAGTGTAGAGGGAGCTTTACTCTGTATCTAACCCCGTGCTGTACCTGTCCTGGGAGTGTTTGATGGGACAGTGTAGAGCGAGATTTGCTCTGTATCTAACCCCGTGCTGTACCTGTCCTGGGAGTGTTTGACGGGGACAGTGTAGAGGGAGCATTAGTCTGTATCTAACCCTGTGCTGTACCTGTCCTGGGAGTGTTTGATGGGGACAGTGTAAAGGGAGCTTTACTCTGTATCTAACCCTGTGCTGTACCTGTCCTGGGAGTGTTTGATGGGGACAGTGTAAAGGGAGCTTTACTCTGTATCTAACTCTATGCCGTACCTGCCCTGTGAATGGGTTATGGTCCAGTCTGTCCAATTTTATGCTCTACTGAATTAAGTATAAAATTGGGAGTGTATCTCAAACCCATATTTTTCTATAATGTTGACTAAGTTACAATCAGAGATGTCTGTACCTCTGTAGAAATGCCCAAACCTCTTTGGAGAATGTAAATGTGCTCTGTCACAGATCGGTGAAGGGGAGAAGCAACAGGTAGATCTTGGAGTCGACTCCAAACAGTGTGACAGGGCAAACAGCAAAGCAAAGTGGAGGCCGGGATGTATTGCACTGTGAGAGGTGGCGCTGCAGTCCTGGAGTACTACATGTAGTTCCAGTCATGACCATGTGAGGGCACTTATGGGAACAAAACAGCAACTGCTTCCTGGGGCAGAGCTTGTAGGATACTTGCCCCTTGTGGCGAACTGAGAGTCCAAGTGGGGCTAATTGAATTCTGATCAGTAGATGACAATGAGTAACACTATTGTAGGGCCTGTGTGACTGCAGTGTTCATGTTTCCAATGTATACGTATGTTCACACAAACCTTTGTCCAGTGCTTGTAGGTAAAATGATCAAATGAACAGCAGGGAGTGTTGTGTTTATTGATCATTGAATGCTTCACTCCCTTGGCTACTGATTGGTGGACTATGTTTGTTCAGTAGATATATGCACGTTATGCTTTTACCTGGATTTTGTGTTAGACATTTTCTACTAAAATTGGTACATGGGGCTAAAATGGTCTCAATAGCAACACCTGGGGTTCTGTGATTTCCATTGAACAACTCAGGTTGAGGGAGGAGCTTTAAGAATTGTCTCAATTTGAAGCAGAGCCCATTGTTCCTGCAGAGAGGGGTTTTAACTCGATTTTGCAGCTGACACTGCCCTGGGCTGAGGTGGGAAAATGGCAGAATGGGGATTGTCAAAGGTCATTCACTGCAGCTGAGATTGCAGCACGCATCCAACTGCAAGCAAGTTTTACTGGTGTTGGGAGAGGAGGGATTGATGATGTATTCTCAGCACTCTCACTTTCTGCTTATACAAGCTCCAGCATACACTAAGCAAATGGATATGTGTCTCTGTATTAGATTAAGTCAGTGAATATTCAGAATCTTTTCTCTCATTTTTCGTTCTTGAGCAAGACCAGCATTTATTGCTGATTCATTGAGAAGCTGGTGGTGAGCTGCCTTCTTGAACCGCTGCAGCCCCTGTGGTGTAGGTACACCCACAGTGCTGTTAGGACTGCCTGTGTAATTAGGTTTGAAGCACGATCTTAGTGTTCAGCTGAGCTACACAGATGGAGGAAGTGTCCCAGGTTTGATCTCTGCCCTGCAAACAAGTCTCCTAGAATTAAAGATTAATTTCCTGGATGTTCCTTTTTTTTTAATTAGTTCATGGGATGTGGGCATTGCTGGTTAGGTCAATATTTGTTGCCCATTCTTAATTGCCCTTGAGAAGGTGGTGGTGAGCTGCCTTCTTGAACCATTGCAGTCCATGTGGTGTAGGTACACTCACAGTGCTGTTAGGGAGGGAGTTCCAGGATTTTGACCCAGCGACAGTGAAGGAACGGCGATATATTTCCAAGTCAGGATGGTGAATGACTTGGAGGAGAACTTCCAGATAGTGGTGTTCCAATGTATCTGCTGCCCCTGTCCTTCTAGGTGGTTGGGGTCATGGGTTGGAAGGTACTGTGTAAGGAGCCTTGGTGAGTTCCTGCAGTGCATCTTGTAGATGGTACACACTGCTGCTACTGTGTGTCAGTGGTGCAGGGATGGGTGTTTAAGCTGGTGGATGGGGTGTCAATCAAGCAGGCTGCTTTGTCCTGGATGGTGGCAAGCTTCTTGAGTGTTGTGGGAGCTGCACTCATCCAGACAAGTGGAGAGTATTCCATCACACTCTTGACTTGTGCCTTGTAGATGGTGGACAGGCTTTGGGGAGTCAGGAGGCGAGTTACTCATCACACAATTCCTAGCCTCTGAACAGCCCTTGTGACCACAGTATTTATATGGCTAGTCCAGTTCTGTTTCTGGCCAATGGTAACCCCCCAGGATGTTGTTTGTGGGGGATTTATTGATGGTAATGCCATTGAATGTCAAGGGGCAATGGTTAAATTCTCTCTTGTTGGAAATGGTCATTGTCTAGCACTTGTGTGGCACGAATGTTACTTGCCACTTATCAGTCCAAGCCTGGATAGGTCTTGCTGTGTTTGGGCATGGACTGCTTCAGTATCTGAGGAGTTTCAAATGGTGCTGAACACTGTGCAATCATCAGTGAACATCCCCACTTCTGACCTTATGGAAGGAAGGTCATTGATGGAGCAGCCGAAGATGGTTGGACCAAGGACACTGCCCTGAGGAACTCCTGCAGTGATGTCCTGGAGCTGAGATGATTGACCTCCAACAACCTCAACCACCTTCCTTTGTGCTAGGTATGGCTCCAACCAGTGGAGTCCCAAAGATTCCAGTTTTACTGGGGTTCCTTGAAGCCACACTCGGTCAAATGCTGCCTTGATGTCAAGGGCAGTCACTCTCCCTCACCTCTCATGTAGGAACTATTATCTTCTCCTGTTTTGTTCTGGCCAGAATCCAGGATGTAAAGCTGCCCTGACACTGTGCACTTTCTGGAGCGCAGACAATTGTGGGTATTGTAGCCACCATTACTGGGCGTTAGTGCGTATTAGATCTGATGGCAGGCACATGGGAGGCTGGCTAATTGGAGGCAAGAGGCCATGTGTTGGAACCTCTCGGAATTTGGTCCAACTAGTGTGCTGAGTTAACATAAGAATGTAAAACATAGGAGCAAGGGTAGACCGCATGGACCATGGAGCTTGTTTCACCATTCAATATGATCATAGCTGACCTTCAGCTTCAACTCCACTTTCTTGCCCGCTCCCCATATCCTTTGATTCCCAAAGAGACAACAATCCATAATGGAAGGTGTGCATGGTGATGTTGAGTGAGGACAGGAGTGAGCATCAGCTGTGATGCTTTCCAAAGTTGCATTACCTACAGACAATCACTGATGAGGCCAATACATGAAGAACGGCCATTTGAGTGAGGCACTGGAAGGTTAGTAGCACCCTTTGAACTGTACCTCAATCAGGAAGGAGTTTAGATGACTTAAGCTTCCTGATTCTAACTTCCAATGCACCAGTGTAACATAAATAGTTGGAAGTAACTAAATCTCTTCCCAATAACAAAGTTTCCAGAATGTTGACTGGATATTTGTATATCTAATACCGCACACCACAAAATGGGGTCCTGCGTGTTACACGTGGGCCTGTGAGGATAGTCAGAAGACTTTAGATAAGATGCCACATAGAAAACTTGTTTTGAGAGTGAAGGCCCACAATGTTAAAAGGAACACAGCCTCTATGGATAAAGGAATCGCCAGGCAACATTTGGGAGTAAATAGATTGACAGAATGTAGGCAGTGAAGTGCCCGTGGTATCTGTCCTGGCACCTGGCTCATTTCCTATGTAGGTAAGTATTGAACATAGACACAAAAGGAATGACATTGAAGTTTACTCATGATGGGTTTGGAAAATTGGCAGATTGCAGGAGAGGTTAGCAAAGTGAATAAATAGGTGGCAGGTGCAGTTCTGTGCAGAGAAACTTCAATGAATCCATTTTGTGGAAGAGAAGCAGTGAAGGGTTTCCATGTTATGATTTATCAGTGTAAATGAATAAGAATATCCTGGGGTGCAGCTCAGTCAATCTTTAAAGGTGGGGGTGCAGTGAAAATGGGGCTCTAACTTTTATAGGGGTACTGAATATGAAAGCAGGGATGTACGGAATTTATACAAAACACTGGTTAAGAAGCTATATTGTCTTAGTGCCATGGGACAGTGAAGATTCTTGAGAACGAGACCAGGAATGAGATATAAAGAATGTTCAAAAGAGAGGAAGGGTATATAAAAGGAAGTTTTGAAATTCTGAAAAGTTTTGAGAGGGCAAAATAGATTGTTTTTACTGGCAACATAGGCTAAAGAATGAGGTAGGAAATTGGAAGAAAATTTTTCATACAAGAGAGTTATTAGAATGAAAAATGTTCCTGTAAGCAGCTACTGAGGCAGAGATCTGAGATCATATCATAAAAAATTATAGCACAGAAGGAGGCCATTCAGCCCAATGTGTCTACACCAGCCGACAATGCACCATGCAGCCTGATCCCACTTGCCTGCTCATGGTCCATAACCTCGGAATTTGTGGCAGTTGAAATTCATATCTTCGGATAGTACCATGGAATCTTTTCCTGAGAGAGCAGACAGGCCCTTAGTTTATCATCTCATCCAAAAGGCGGAACATCCAACAATGCAGCAGTCCCTCAGTATTGCACTGCAGTCTCAAACTTGAATGTGTGCTGAAGTCTCTGGTCTGGAGTTTGAACCCTAACCTCTGCCTCAAAATAGAGAGTGCTAACACTTGCCATGAGGGACATTAACAGGTGCCTTTTTCTGGCCTCTTTCTTATTCTCTTTTCCTGGTACCTTTTCTTTCACTTATTTCAAGCCAACTGGCTGTGTGGTTGACAAATATATACTGCAAAAAAGAGGCAGCAATGGAGTCAGCAATATCCCACAATTCATAGCAGAGTTGAAAGGCCTCTATGAAGACTGTGGCCAGGGACAGCCAGACCCCATCATTCAGAACCAAGTAATACAATAGGGCAATTAAGGGTTGATCAAAACCCATTTCAAATCTCGTTCACTGGGGGAAAAAAACTGCTTAGTAATAACTGAGCTTCCTCTGACAATTTATAGCTTCGAGTCTAAGCATGCTATTCTGAAGTCTTTGTGGCATTTTAAAACAACAGCTATTTAAATGTGTACCCATTAAACATTTTATTGCATTCAAATGCCATCCATTTACCAACCTATTCTGGCAGCGGGTAATGAGAGAAATTTGCTTCAAGTGTATAATTTAACGATTCCTCCCCTCCCTTGTGAATCAGTGTGTGTGAACCGGAGGGCAGACTGCACAAACAGCCCATCTGAAATAGCCCACTTCAAAACAGCCGAAAATCTAACACTATCAACATTACAGCTCAGCATGTGCTTGTGAGGCCGCCACAGTTTATTCTCTTGTCTATTCCTTTCAAGTTTCCACTCAAGGTGAGTGTTAAACAATATCTGCTGCACTCAGGAGACTCTGGGCCATGCTCAGCTTTACACATGCTGCAGTACAACATTGAAAAGAACATAAATTGATGGTGGTACTGGGGTTTCAGTGAAATTCAGTTTCAAGCAGATGAAATTTTCATCTTGCGTACACTTCATTTGAGAAAACCACACAAGGCTACAACAGCCTGACCTTGCGGAAGCTGTATGTATGTGGACAATCAGCATTGTGAGCTGTATAAGATTGGGGTACAGTATTGGTGGAAACAGGTCTGTCACTGTAAAACACTGGGGTACAGTATTGGTGGGGATAGGTCTGTCACTGTATAACACTGGGGTACAGTACTGGTGGAGACAGGTCTGTCACTGTAAAACACTGGGGTATAGTATTGGTGTGGACAGGTCTGTCACCGTATAACACTGGGGTACAGTATTGGTGGAGACAGGTCTGTCACTGTAAAACACTGGGGTACAGTATTGGTGGGGACAGGTCTGTCACCGTATAACACTGGGTTACAGTATTGGTGGAGACAGGTCTGTCACTGTAAAACACTGTGGCACAATACTGGTGGAGACAGGTCTGTCACTGTAAAACACTGGGGTACAGTACTGGTGGGGACAGGTCTGTCACTGTATAAGACTGGGGCACAGTACTGGTGGAGGCAGGTCTGTCACTGTATAAGACTGGGGCACAGTACTGGTGGGGACAGGTCTGTCACTGTATAACACTGGGATACAGTACTGGTGGGGACAGGTCTGTCACTGTATAACGCTGGAATACAGTACAGGTGGGGACAGGTCTATCCCTGTATAACACTGTCATACATTCTGGGTGGGGACGGTCTGTCACTGTATATCACTGGGATACAATACTGTTTGGAGCAGGACTATCACTGAATACCACTTTAACAATGGGGTACAATACTGGTGGGGACAGGTCTGTCATTGTATAACACTGGGGTACAGTACTGGTGGGCACAGGTCTGTCACTGTATAACACTCGGATACTGTATTGATGGGGACAGGTCTGTCACTGTGTAACACTGGGACACAGTACTGGTGGGGACGGGTCTGTCACTGTGTAACACTGTGATACAATATTGGTTGGGACAGGTCTGTAACTGTATAACACTGGATACTGTACTGGTTGGGTACAGGTCTGTCACGGTATAACATCGGGGTACAGTACTGGTGGGTACAGATCTGACACTGTATAACACTGGGGTACGGCACTGGTGGGTTCAGGTCTGACACTGTATAACACTGGGGTACAGCACTAGTGGGTACAGGTCTGTCCCTGTATAACACTATCTTACAGTCCAGGTGGGGACAGGTCTGTCACTGTATAACAATGGGATTCAATACTAGTTGGGGCAGGTCTGTCACTGCATACCACTTTATCAAAGGGGTCCAGTGCTGGGGGTGGACAGGTCTGTCACTGTATAACACTGGGATACAGTACTGGTGGGGACCGGTCTGTCACTGTACAACATGGTGATACAATACTGGTGAGTCAGGTCTGTTACTGTATAACATGGGGTAACAGTATTGGTGGGGTCAAGTCTGTCCCTGTGTAACACACTGGTGGAGCACTGTTCGGTACATGTCCGTCACTGCACAAGGCTGGTATGTAGTACTGTTGGGGATGGGTCATTAGTTTATGATATTGGGGTACAATATTGGTGGGTACAGGTCTGTCACAATATAATACTGGGGTACAGTACTGGTGGAGACTGGTCTATCGCTGTATAGCACTGGGTTACAGAACTGGTGGGGACAGGTCTGTCACTGTATCACACTAGGTGTAGTACAGATGGCTACACGCCTGTCTCTGTATAACACTGTGTTACAGTGCAGGTGGTGACAGGCTTGTCATTATATAATAAAGGGTTACAGTGCTGGTGGGGACAGGTCTGTCACTATGACACTGGGGTACAGTACTGGTGGGGATCGGTCTATCACTGTGTAACACTGGGGTACGGTGCTGTTGGGGACAGGTCTGTCACTGTGTAACACTGGGCTATAGTACAGGTAGGGACAGGTCTGTCACTGTATAACACTGGGGTACAGTGCTGGTTGGGAATCTGTCACTGTATAACACTGGGGTACAGTGCTGGTTGGGAATCTGTCACTGTATAACACTGGGGTACAGTACTGGGGAGGAGAGGTCTGTCACTGTATAACACTGGGGTACAGTACTACTGGGGACAGGTCTGTTACTTTATAACATTGGGCTACAGTATTAATGGTGACAGTTCTGTCATTGTATAACTTTGGGGTACAGTACTGTTGGGTTCAGGTATGTCATTGTTTAACTCTGGGGTACAGTACTGGTCAGTACTGATTTGTCACTGTATGATACAGGGGTACACTGCTGGATGGAACAATAACAGGACATGCTGGAAAATCTCAGCAGAGATCGCAGCATCTGTGGAGAGAGAAACAGAGATAATGTTTCGTGTACCATTCAGAAGAAAGGTCATACTGCCTTGAAATGTTAACTTTGACTCTCTCTCCACAGATGTTGCTAGAACTCATGAGTTTTTGCAGTATTTTCTGGTTTTGTTTCAGATTTCCAACAAACACAGTATCTGGATTTTATCACTGTACAGGTTGGGACAGGACTGTGACTGTATAACATTGGGGTACAGTACTGGTGAGGACAGGTCTCTCACTGTAAAATGCTGGGGAACTGTACATATATGTCCCTGTATAACATCGGGTACAGTACTAGTGGAGATAGATATGTCACTGTATAACACTGGGGCACAGAGCTGGTGGGAACAATCTGTCACTGTATAATACGGGCACAGTACTGGTGGGACAGGTCTATCACTGTACAAAACTGGGGTACGGTACTGGTGGAGATAGGTCTGTCACTGTATGACACTGGGGTACAGTACTGGTGGAGACTGATCTATCACAGTATAGCACTGGGGTACAGTACTGGTGGAGACTGTTCTATCACTGTATAGCACTGGGTTACAGAACTGGTGGGGACAGGTCTGCCACCGTATCACACTGGGTGTAGTACAGATGGGTACACGTCTGTCCCTGTATAACACTGTGTTGCAGTGCAGGTGGCAACAGGCCTATCATTGTATAATAAAGGGATACAGTGCTGTTGGGGACAGGTCTGCACTGTATAACAATGGGATACAGTACTGGTGGGGGCAGGTCTATCACTGTACAAAACTGGGGTACGGTACTGGTGGGGACAGGTCTGTCACTGTACAATACTCGGGTACGGTACTGGTGGAGACAGGTCTGTCACTGTATGACACTGCGGTACAGTGCTGGTGGGAACAGGTCTATCACTGTGTAACACTGGGGTACAGTACTGGCAGGGACAGTCTATGACTGTATAACACTCGGGTACAGTACTGTTGGGGACAGGTCTGCACCTGTATAACACTAGGGTACAGTACTAGTGGAGACTGGTCTATCACTGTATAGCACCAGGGTACAGTACTGGTGGAGACTGGTCTGTCACTGTATTACACTGGGTGTAGTACAGATGGGTACACATCTGTCCCTGTATAACACTGTGTTACAGTGCAGGTGGCGACAGGCCTATCATTGTATAATAAAGGGTTACAGTGCTGTTGGGGACAGGTCTGCACTGTATAACACTGGGGTACAGTACTAGTGGGGGCAGCTATGTCACTGTATAACACTGGGGTACAGTATTGGTTGGGGCAGGTCTCTCACTGTATAACACTGGGGTACAGTACTGGTGGGGGCAGGTCTCTCACTGTATAACATTGGGGTACAGTACTGGTGGGGGCAGGTCTCTCACTGTATAACAATGGGGTACAGTACTGGTGGGGGCAGGTCTGTCACTGTATAACACTGGGGTACATACTGGTGGAGACTGGTCTATCACTGTATAACAATGGGGTACAGTACTGGTTGATGCAGGTCTGTCAGTACATAAGGCCAGAACAATCCCCATCCACCACTACTCTCCTCCGTCTGGCTGAACTTGTTCTCACACTGAACAATTTCTCCCTAAACTCCTCTCACTTCCTCCAAATAAAAGGTGTGACTATGGGTACCCGGATGGGTCCCAGCTATGCCTGTCTCTTTATGGGGTATGTGGAACATTCCTTGTTCCAGTCCTACTCCGGCCCCCTCCCACAACTCTTTCTCTGGTACATCAATGATTACTTCGGTGCTGCTTTATGCTCTTGCCTGGACTTGGAAAAATTTATTAATTTTGCTTCCAATCTCCATCCCTCCATCATTTTTACATGGTCCATCTCTGACACTTCCCTTCCCTTCCTTGACCTCTCTGTCTCAATTTCTGGTGATAGCCTGTCCACCAATATCCATTACAAGCCTACCAACTCGCACAGCTACCTCGACTACAGCTCCTCACACCCCGCTTCCTGTAAGGACTCCATCCCATTCTCTCAGTTCCTTCGCCTCTGTCGCATCTGTTCTGATAATGCCACTTTCAAAAATAGTTCCTCTGACATGACTTCCTTCTTCCTTAACCGAGATTTTCCACCCTCAACCGTGTCCGGCCCATCTCCCGTGCATCCGCCCTCACACCTTCCTCTCCCTCTCAGAAACATGATAGAATCCCCCTTGTCCTCACTTATCACACCACCAGCCTCCGCATTCAAAGGATCATCCTCCGCCATTTCCACCAACTCCAGCATGATGCCACCACCAAACACATCTTCCCTTCACCCACCCCCGGCGGCATTCCGCAGGGATCGTTCCCTCCGGGACACCCTGGTCCACTCCTCCATCACCCCCTACGCCTCAACCCCCTCCTACCACACCTTCCCATGCAACCACAGAAGATGCATCATCTGCCCCTTTACTTCCCCCCTCCTCACCGTCCAAGGGCCCAAACACTCCTTTCAAGTGAAGCAGCATTTCACTTGCACTTCCCTCAATTTAGTCTACTGCATTCGCTGCTCCCAATGCGGTCTCCTCTACATTGGAGAGACCAAACGCAGACTGGGTGACCGCTTTTGAGAACACGTTCGGTCTGTCCGCAAGAATGACACAGACCTCCCTGTCACTTGCCATTTCAAAACTCCACCCTGCTCTCATGCCCACATGTCTGTCCTTGGCCTGCTGCAATGTTCCAGTGAAGCTCAACGCAAACTGGAGGAACAGCACCTCATCTTCCGACTAGGCACTTTACAGCCTTCTGGACTGAATATTGAGTTCAACAACTTTAGATCATGAACTCTGTCCTCCATCCCCACCCCCTTTCCAATCCCCCCCCCACCTTTTTTCCAATAACATATAGATTTTTCTTTTCCCACCTACTTCCATCATTTTTAAATGTATTTCCATCCATTGTTTTAGCCTTTTTCAATTCCTTCACCCCACTCCACCCCACTAGGGCTATCTGTACTTTGCTTGTCCTGCTTTCTACCCTTAATTAGCACATTCCTTAGATAATATCACCACCTTCAACACCTCTTTGTCCTTTTGTCTGTGACATCTTTTGGTTATCTCCACCTATCACTGGCTCTCTATCCAGCTCTACTTGTCCCACCCCCCCTTAAACCAGCTTATATTTCAACTCTCTTCTATTTTTCCTTAGTTCTGTTGAAGAGTCATACGGACTCGAAACATTAACTGTGTTCCTTTCCGCAGATGCTGCCAGACCTGCTGAGTTTTTCCAGGTATTTTTGTTTTTGTTTTGGATTTCCAGCATCCGCAGTTTTTTGCTTTTATCTGTCAGTACATAACACTGGGTATTGTATTCATGGGGACTGGACTGCCACTGTATAACACCTGGGGTACAGTACTGGTGGGGACAGGTCTGTCCCTGTATAACATTGGGTACCATGCTGGTGGGGACAGGTCTCACTGTATAACACTGGGGTACAGTGCTGGTGGGGACAGGTCTGTCCCTGTATAACATTGGGGTACAGTGCTGGTGGGGACAGGTCTCACTGTATAACACTGGGTTACAGTACTGGTGGGGACGGGTCTGTCACTATATCACACTGGGGTACAGTACTGGTGGGGACAGGTCTCACTGTATAACACTGGGGTACAGTACTAGTGGGGACAGGTCTGTCCCTGTATAACACTGGGGTACAGTACTGGTGGGGACAGGTCTCACTATATAACACTGGGGTACAGTACTGGTGGGCACAGGTCTCACTATATAACACTGGGGTACAGTACTGGTGGGGAGCTGTGTCAGTGTATAACACAGTAGTACGAATTTCGAGGTTTTGGTGATATGTCATCATTGCTAGCAAAATCGAAGGCCATAGCGTTTTCATAATCTTCACTATTTTTGGCAATTTCTCAGTAACACTCCATTGTCCGACTTGGGAATCTGCATTTTTTGCTTCAGATACATATTTTAAACATATTTACATTGAGTCGACCCGCCTCCCAGATGGGTCTACGGAACACAAGCTTTGGACAGGAAAACAGGCTTTGGCTTCCAGTCTGTAAATAGTGAACATGGTCAATATAAGAAATATCAAAAGAAGTTTCACTGAGGACATCAGAGATGTGGCGTTATCTTATGGTGCACTTATCCAAATTCTAATTGATGGTTCATATTCGTCGCTAAGGAAAAAATCTACCAAAGCAACCATTTATTCCATTCAAGATTATTTAAACTTCAGAGGGACACTTGCATTCAGGTGTTATCCAGCATACCATCGCCCATTTTGCTGTAAGTGGTCCTTCAGTCTCTAAGGGGAGGGGTGTGGGATTGGTGGCCATTGTTGGGAGGTGGGATTGTTTCCTTTGCCCAACACGTTTTTTCCTCGATCATTTAGTGTTTACTTCCTTATTTTTCCTAACATTTGCACATCTATGAATCCGCGTCATCCAAATTGAGGCTATCCTGAGTTGTATCAGTCTCAGGAAGGTGTGGTATTCTCCCAATCTGCACACGAGCAGATGCCAATGCAATGTGGCTTCCTGAAAAGATGAGAGCACTGTCCTTTTGCCCACTGTGTCTTTAAGCGTGAAGAATGTACCCACTCAATGGAGGGAGTGCCATCCGGTCTATGACAAGCACATCATTTTCTAGTTTCCACACCTGGCCCGTTGGAGATAAGATTTCTGGAACATTCTGAAGACATCCCTTGTGTGTTGCAGACTGATAATTGGTGCACGGTATATGCTTGTATAATGAATCTTTTTTTTTAGTGACATTTTTTTGCATTACTTCCAGTCCTGAACATTTAACACCTGGTTTGCTTCAAATCTCTCCATCTCACCTGCCCGTAGAGTTCAAAAGACTCTAGTTCTTGTGATTGTGAAACAGCAAAAGATGTCCCTGTGGTCTCTGCTGGACTTTCCTGATTTTACCTTCCCTATTCCAGGCACAGCACTCACTGAATCGCAGTCAAATCCAATGCGAGCAGAACACTAAAGTGAACGAAGATGCAATGAACATTAATTGTACACATGTTGTTTCCTCTTCCTGTCTGAGAGTGGAACTTGGCATTTTGTAAGGACAGTGATGCTAAATTCAGTACAAAGACATCTGGACAGTTCATGATGAACTGGCTGCAGATGCACTGCAAAGCAGTGGTCGCATGTCAGCTTCTTTTATTGCAATACCCTCATCAAAGACAAAGCCCCTGAACTTCCATTCCCCAGGCAGGGGGGTTGTACCCTGGATGTACCCCACAAAATGCACTGTTTGGGGATTGCCTTGGAAGTTGAAACCACCAATGGACAATTACCCTGCACCGGAAACCATCTGATGCCCGATTTAAATCCGTGACTCTGGATGATTCCAATTCTCTTAATTACCCATGAAAGATTAGAAGGCTTAAGACCACTTCTAACTCCTGAGTAACTATAGGACTGATCCCCCCCACCAACCCCCAACCTGACCACTCACTGGACCATCCAACTGCACACCCTCCCCATCTACCGCCAGCTCCCCAACTACCCCCCATCCCAACTATCCTCCAATTGCCCCCTGACTACCCTGCCACCGACCCAACTATCCCCTGACTACTTTCCAAATATCTTGTCTACCCTCCAACTACCCCCTAAACACCAACTACCCTCCTGGCCTCCGACTACCACACCTCCCCCCCCCCCCAACCGCCACCCTCTCCCCCTACCCTTAGACTATCATCCACCTCCCCCCCCCCCCCACCCCCGCCACCGCCAACTAGATCTGACCTTTCTCCACACCCCCATCCCCCCAACCACACACCGAGCCCACCTCATCCCTGACCATCCTAACCCCTTACACAATTACCTTTTCCCTGGTTCTCAATGTGGCTGGGACCTTTAAACTTCCTGCTTTACGGCAGCTAGTGTTGTAAAAAAGGGGTGTGGCTTCCACCCCCCCCCCCAACCCCCCAGCTGCCCTGCACTGGAAGGACTGCGGAGCTGCTGAGCTGCACGTTCCCCACCCGGCCCAGCTGAGAAGATCGGGTGAGAAATGTGCAGCTCCCGACCTGGGGGTAAGTGAAAAGGAGCAGAGTGGAAATCCGACAGTGATTGACACCCCACAGAAGTGAGAACCCAGAGGGTCTCACTACCATTTAAGTCCCTTACCCCGTACTTGGTATCAACGACACAAAACAAACTATGGATACAGTTTCCACTTTATGTGGAAAGCCTTTATTAATCCACTAAGCAATAGTTATACTTACACCACCAGTTAATTAGTAAGACCCGGGTGCAGGAACTCATTCCTGGGTGGTCGGTACGCTGAATTCCTCCATACAACTTTTTTTTTGGGGAAAAATATACTTTAATCATAAAATATCTGGAAGAACATTACAAACACATTTCAAAATGGCCATCACAAAAAGTCCAATCAGATTCAACTTTTATGCATGGATCACGAGGTGCTTCAATACAATCAACGAATATTACAGTCATTTCAATATGGTTATTACAGACAGTCAGACAGTGCAATGGGATTGGAATTATCAACATACATCATGTTACACTCTGAGGTGCTTCAATACAATTAAAATAGTTAGTATTCAATGTATACATTCATTGTGAGCCGTACAGCCCGAGGGGTCTATACAGTTCCCAGTCCCTCGGTGCACTATGGCAGAAAGGTCTCAGACAGCGACCTTTCCCCATTGCGGCTTTGTGGCGGCTGCCCCAAGCTTTAGTGCTTCCCTCAGCACGTAGTCCTGGACCTTGGAATGTGCCAGTCTGCAACACTCGGTCAGAGACAACTCTTTCCACTGGAAGACCAACAAGTTTCGGGCAGACCAAAAAGCGTCTTTCACCGAGTTGATGATCCTCCAGCTGTAGTTGATGTTTGTCTCAGTGTGTGTCCCTGGGAACAGCCCGTAGAGCACAGAGTCCTGTGTCACAGAACTGCTCGGGATGAACCTCGACAGAAACCACTGCATCTCTCTCCAGACCTTCTTTACAAAGGCACACACAACTTCCTGTGACAGACCAAATCACACTTCCTGGTTGCAGCCCCAATGCCCTTTGGAGCTATAGCTTTTTGCCCCTTTCTGACCCTGGTCTCTCGGCATACAAGATAATGTCTTAAATTGAGTTATCTGATTGGGTTATCAATCCCACCCTGCAAAGACAACCTGTATGTGGTCATTTCCTGCTGTCAGCAAGGGGTGTTTCCAGGTACCTGCCAGCAATGGATGTGGTTCCTATATCTTGGTAAGGCAGGAAGAGAGCCATTCACACATCCCCGAGAGACCATTGTCCAGTTTCTATAATCAGGGTGTCTGATGGTTATCCACCGCCCCACTGCCATGTCCTGACACGTCTGTGTCTCTGTGCGTGTATATCCTTGTCCAGTCTTTATTTTAAAGTTCCATATAAGCCTCAGAGTTGATGTCTTCAGTCAAAAATCTTCTCCCTTCATCCCAACATCCTCCGCAGTCCGTGTTCCTACCACCCAGTTCTGAGATCAGGGCATTGGCCCACCTCACAACTGGTTACATTTTGACACAAGTATAACAATAATACATATTAAAAAGAAACAAAAGGAGGGCTTGCAGTGTCACAGAAATACACAAAATATCACAGTGCTTACAGCATCCACCCTTAAGTGTATAATTTCGCCTACCAACATGACTACACTTGCGAATCTAATCCATTCACCTCATTCCACCCCATCAGTAGCATTTTCATTCACTCTTCTGTTCTCCTACGTTCGCATTGATGACATAGATCATATAACAAACATACAACAATAAACAACTGTACAACAACCAGTACCTGAGATGTAATTCGTACCCAAGAATGTATTTCGAGGCTAAGACCAAGGTCCCACCAGTGACTATCATCACCAATGTCTGCTATTTCGCCCTTAATTTCTCTGTTCTTTTGTTGAAGGATATAAAAATGTTTGTTGGAAGTGTTAATCCTCTGTAATAGCTCTGTAAGATGTTCGGGCAACAAGGAGTATGTCATACACAAAATGGACAACATACTCATGTAGCTGTCCTTTTAAATCTTCCCTTACAGTAATACTCACCTGTTCATGAGCGTAAATATTCAGTCATACCCATGCACCCAGCCTAACAGGCCAAGCTGGGGTAAAACAAAAAGTCCCATCCGGAATAGGACAGATCAGGTCCCCATATTGGTATTCCCAGTGTGTGGTTGTGACACAATATTCCCCCTTTCCTTTATATGTCACGTGTAGGGAACTCTGCTCCCCGGGTCACCACGATCATGCAATTAGGCCCTTCCTGATCCCACAATTTGGTGCTGCATTTTCAGTTACATCATACTGGCAAACAAAAGATTCCCCTCTCCGAGGGCACCCAGACAAATCTGGGTCTACCTAAATACTCCCGTCCACTTTTGTCATGTACCCGGGACGTTGGTCATAACATGACACATGGCCCTGACCTGCTACCCCAATGCTTTTGTTTCTAAAAAGAGGATTAGGTTTCTCCCCTTCCTTTAGGATGGGATAATACAGAACCAACGCTAGAGTGCCCATGCAACTGTTCCTCAGGTGGTACTCGTGCAGGTATACCTGGTGAAACATGAGCCTCCTGATTTTACAGATGTTGATGGGAAGTTGATAAGTGGACATGGCCCTGAGATGTTTATCAGTGACCCAGGAAGGCGATCTCCCTTCCAACAATCCTTTGGAGGTTTCCACGCGCCTGTTCCAACAATCAAGAACCACATGTTGTGCAAGCATCATTTTCCACAGCGTCCACAGAGGCAATTTTATCCTCTTTTAGAATTTCATTCCTGCGGTGGACATGCCTTTCCAATTCTCTCAACACATCTTACAAATGAACAGTCATCATTTGGCCTTCCTCTAATCATCCTGTTCAACATCATTCATTTCAATCAATATCTTCCTTAACCTATTTCTAACAGTTTTTCCCGATTCATCTACAGTGGCTAAATCTAAGCTATTTACCAGTGATGTCCCAGTGTTAAACATGGTTGCCGCGTCATTAATGGAGCTATGTTGTACTCACTTGTGTGAGTGAGATTTTGTTTGGTTCCCTGAGCCCTCATACAGACTGGCACATTCATCCTCATCAAACGCAGTGCCGGGACGCTCCCAGAATTCCCCCAAAACTTGATGCAGCATTCGATTCTGCTATTCACGTGTTTGATGTTTGCACCATGGGGGGGGTAGACCCATGCCCGCTAACTTAATCATTATTGGCACTACCTCATGGTGCACATCTTGTGGGAATGAAAACCAGACCATTCTTTGCTCCTGGTGTATGGCGAGGGCATCCTTTGGATTAATTTGGATTAATCTTGAACTCATTAGCAAAGGGAGTGACCTCCCTTGTGGCCTTTAACTGGAACATTTCCCCCTTTTCCTGGCACACAGGCTGGAGGGGTCCATGCCCCCTCCTTATCAGGGCGGTACTGTGCAATGCTGAGAGGGTACACTTCTCCCATTCTAACAGTGACAAAGACACTCCTTTCACAGCTGCCATTCCCATACCATCCTGACTGAAGCTGGTGCCCGCCCCAGGCCTCACCTCCCTACACACATATAGTCTCCCTCCTCACGCTCCCTCCACCACCAAGGCGAATACAATTTGACCTCCATTTGGAACTCTGACTGAATCGGAGAAGAGTGGATTCCATAGGTCTCATAGCTGCACCCATCCATTTTCTTTTCTCTCATAAACCAGACTGTATTATTTTCCCTCATCGCCCTTTTGGATAGGTCACAGATGACGCACACCCCTTTACCCTCTCGGACTTCCCAAACTGGTTTTTGTGCTGTTGAAGGCATTCTTTATCTTGCAATCGCCCGTGAAGTCCCCATCATGCCCCACCAATTTGCCCCGCTCCACCCTCGGGTTCCCTATATATACCTCTGCCTCAACCCTAGCACTTTCAATAGGATGGGTATGATAAATCACTGACTCTGTGTCATCCTTATAACCTTGAAGCGCTAGTGTCTTGTCCAGACACAGGCTGCCAGTCACGAATCCCAGGATCATCACCATTAGCACCATCTTCATGACTCTGTAGAAAGAGAGAGAAAAAGAAACACAAAATGTGAGCAGACTTGGTGACAGGCGTATTATAATTATATACAACTAAACTTAATGGTGCATGAAATTAGGGTCCCATCTGGCTCTTCTTCTCAGGGGCTGTGTTGATGTTCTCTGTCTTGAGGATGGTGTCTCACCAGAAGCCTCAGTTATGATCTCTAGCTGCCGCCTGGAAAAAATGTTCTGAAGTCCAGGTGTAATCATCTGGGGTGTTGTTTATGGGAGCTTCATCCATGATACGCCCAAAGTTCTGGCCCAAGATCTGTCTCCCTACTATGAGATAATCTGAGAAATTTTAGGAAGGGATGAGATTTTGCCGTTCTTCACATAAGGCACTCACAATTACTTCATCCTCTGGGTTTTCTACAGCTTTCTGGATATCTTATAACAATATTTTCTACAAAATGCTCACTTTTTGAAGATGGGAACATTGATTTTTGTAATAAATGATCTCTAAACTAATAATAATGTGAGTACTTCCAAGGAAAGGACGACAGAAGAGCATTTTTTTGAGACTCAGCTCATGGTCTCATCATTGCTAGCAAAAAGAAAGGCCATTGAACTTTTATGTTTTTCACTGTTTTTGGCTATTTCTTGGCAACATTCAATTTCAGACTAGGGAGCCTGCAGTTCTTGCTTCAGATACATATTTTATACATATTTATATTGGCTCTAGGTACTTCCCAGATGGGGACTTGGCTACATAAAATCTAGACAAGGAAACAGGCTTTGATTTATTGGGAGGCAGTGAATTAAACCAGTTGGCATTCACCCTGTTGTGCTTGGTGTGGTAGAGGTTAAGGGGCAAGAAGATGTTACAAGTTCGTACAGGAGTGAATGAAACTCAGTGACTCACCATTGAATAAACTGATTATAAGAGCAGGGAAAACATTTACCATGTACAGTATTGATCTCCATAGTTAAGGAAGGATGTAAATGTGTTGAAACCAGTTCAGAGAAGGTTTACTAGACTAATACCAGGAATGGACAGGTTGTTTTATGAGGAAAGGTTGGTCAGACTAGGCTTGTATCTGCTAGAGATTAGAAGAGTAAGAGGCAACTTGATTGAAACATATAAGATCCTAAGAGATCTTGACAGGGTATATTTGGAGAGGATGGTTCCTCTTGTGGGAGAATCTAGAACTAGAGGGTCACTGTTCAAAAATAAGGGGCCGCTCATTTATGGCAGAGATTAGGAGAGTTTTTTCTCTCAGAGGCTCGTGAGTCTTTGGAACTCTCTTCCTCAAAAGGCGGTGGAAGCAGAGTTTTTGAATATTTTTTAAGGCAAAGCTAGATAGATTCTTGATAAACAAGGGCTGAAAGGTTATCAGGGGTGGGTGGGAATGTAGAGTTGAGGCTACATTCAGATCAGCCATGATCTTATTGAATGGTGGAGCAGGTTTGAGAGGCTGAGTGGCCTACTCCTGCTCCTACCTTGTATGTTTGTATGTACTGTTCCATTTTTAGAGCATTTATATTCTCCTGTGATGTGCCCTCATGATTCAGTTCACTACCTTCTCACAGGGATAATGGCATCTTAGGTGAACTGAATCGGGCCCTAGCTTCTCCCCCACCCCACCCCCAACATCCCATTCCATGATTTCCAAAGGGGAAGGATTTAGGATGGAGGGGATGTGGAGTGGGGAGTAAGATAGAAACCTAGAAATGCACAACAGCTGAAGACAACAGTGATTATAATTTGGGTGGGACCATTCATCGGAACTTTGAATGAATTATTGCTATACCAGGTCAATGCTCGACACAAAGTGACCCATTTCTAGAAGGTTCTGTTGCTGCATTACTATTTTTTTAACTTCATTAAGTTAAATTGTGGTTCTAACCAAATGCTACTGTCTGTTTTCTGCAGGGACGTTTTGCATCATTTCACTGTGCACCTGTGTCGCTGGAATTAATTTTGAACTCTCCCGCTACCCCAGATACCTGTACGGTCTGCCCGACGACATCAGCCACGGGTACGGCTGGTCCATGTTCTGTGCCTGGGGCGGCCTTGGGTGGACGCTCATCGCTGGATTCTTCTGCACACTGGCACCTTCGGTCCAAACCGTCCCCAGGACGAGCTACCCTAAATCCAGGCCAGAAAATGGGACAGTCTGCTAAAAGCTCAAGGATGTGGCCAGAATAGAGCAGGACCATGCCAAGGGTCTTGCTGAACCGGTGCCTGGCTTGACGGACCTTTGATGGCACAAGCTGGATATTATCTGACAGCAAACCCTGAACGATGTATAATTCTTGACTTATATGTTAGTCTTAATTCTTTCAATGAAGAGGAACTTTATGTATATGCTGTATCTATACTGTTACATTCAATGGGGATCTTCAACACTCTGACATCTTGGTTGTGCTGATGAATAGGTTTGATAGTCAAGTTCACCATGGTGGATATGTCCCAACTTTACCTGCTGTAGTGTACAGAAATCTCTTCCATTAAAACCCAGAACTTGGTATGTTGGGATTATTTTCACACATCACTTTCATACTGACTTGTGCGTGTATGTGTGTGTGTATGTGTGTGCGTGTGTGTGTGTGTAAGTGTGTGTGTGTAAGTGTGTATGTGTGTGTGTGTATGTTTTATGATCAGTGTACCTTGTGATACTGTAATTTCTTTTCTTCCCTGCGGAAATAAACTGTGTTGGAATCTGAATTTGAATGGGGGCTGAATTCTGCCTTGGTACCATTTGATGATGTTCTTCAGTCTGAGCGTTCTCTTTGAATTAATTGTCTCCCTACCTCCCAGCCATTTGGAGCTGGAGTTTGAGTGTGGGTTTGGTTCATAATGGCTAGCACAGCTCTGGTCCCTTGTCCAGTTCGATAGTGTTGCACTGGGTAAGATAAGGCACTCATTTTGACATGGAGTTGAATTTTAATTTAGTCTAGATGGTGCACAATGACAGGTCTGTGCTGGTGATTATGCTCTGTAGGGAGCCTCCAGTCACCTTATTTCATCTAATCCTATTAGCATATCCTTCAATGCCTTTCTGCCTCATGTGTTTCAAAGTGGGAACAGCTTCTCCACATCTGTCCATTTCACCTTTTCAGAATACACGGTAACATCTCCAGTCTGGAATGTTTGGGACCAAGTTATTTCTGGATTTAGGAATTTTCTAGATTATAGAATGACATTCGAATGCCGAACCACAAGTGTGTTAACTGGGAAACACTATGGATATAAATATTTACCTGAAACATGAAACTATGATGAACATTAGAAAGCAGGAATGAAAATTGTTTGACTTATCCAAATACCATATCTTCCATGTATCCATTACCAAAGTACTGCCCTAAAATGATGCCAATCACATCAAGGGAATGCTTGGGTATGCTTTCCGAACTGGAAAGGTCACATTGTGTTAAAGACTTCTATCAGGTCACCCCTCAACATTCTGTTTTAGAATAGAAACAATTGGCATTTATATAAGACTATTAGTAATAAAAAGATCAATAGGCCATACAACCCCTCAAGCTTGCTTTGTCATTTGATAAGGCTATGGCTGATCCTTGACCTCAACTCCACATTCCTACCCCCAGCCCCATTTGTTCAAAAACTGTTCATTTCAGTCTTGAATATACTCATTGTCTGAACATTTACAGCTCTCTGGGGTAGAGAATTCCAAATTTCACTGTCGCTGGGTCAAAACCTTGGAACTCCCTCCCTAACAGCACTGTGGGTGTACCTGCACCACAGGGACTGCAGCGGTTCAGGAAGGCAGCTCACCACCACCTTCTCAAGGGCAACTAGGTGTGGTCAATAGATGCTAGCCAAGCTAGCCTATGAGTGAATAATGAAAAAAAACTTCAGAACCCTCCTGGTGTTGAAATTTCTCTTCATTTCTGTCCAAATGGCTAATTCCTATGCCACAGAAAAGCAATCCCACCTAAAGTTTGAGACTTCATTACATTATGTCCATCAGTACCAGCTGGTACACCACAAAAAAATGAATTTCTATTGTTTATATTAGATAACCTACTTGATCAGGTTTAACTCCACTTGCTAGCTGACTCGAAGTTTGTGGCTAGTTACACAAATGTGGCCTGAACAGATCATGGTATATAGGCATGGTGGCACATACAGAACACTGCTCTGCTAAACAAATCGTTCACCCACCATCCAAGTCTGTTTTATCAATAATGCACAGATCAGTTTTTCAATTTTAACTAACTTACTTTGCTACCTAGTTTATATCATTGGGCAATAAGTTCAGTAGTCCTAGAATCCCAGACAGGGAAAGCAGCTTCATAGCATCTACCCTGTTAAGGCCTCTTAATAATTTTATACATTGTATTTCACACCTCATAAGTAGGAAAATACACAAAGGTTCTTTACAGGAATGCAATCATACACCAAGCTAAAGAGAATATGTCAAGAGGGATGATTAAAACTTGGACCAAGAGGTAGGTTTTAAGGAGAGTTATAAAGGAGGAGTGCACCATGGAAAAAACAGTAATCCATCCAGGAGCTGGGGCATGTCCTGACTGACTGACCTGTATACCCAACCACCAATGTTAGAAAGCAGAAACGTCTCAAGTTTTGCTCTAAGGTGCATGTCATCACCTGAACCACACCTCTGTCTTTCAACAACTCTCAGGTGCCTAATATTTTTTACTGAAGATAAAGGGAATGGCCTACACTTCACAAATTATTTCCAGTATAACAGGCAACCATTTTTGGTTTCTTATCTTGTGGTTCACAGATCGTTTGATTAGATCATGACTGGCCTGTACCTCAACTCAATTTATTCCCCTTTGATCCATATCCAAACAAAGCTCTGTCAATCTTAGTCTTAGAAATTCCAATTCACCCAGCATCCACAGCCTTTTAGGAGAGTGCCAGATCTCCAATAGCATTTGTGTTATGAAATACTTCCTGATTTTACTCCTAATTGCTCTATCTCTACTTTTAAAATGATGGCCCTTGTTCCTGATTCCCCCACCAGAGGGAATAGTTTCTCTGTGTCTACCACGTCAAATCTTTTTAACATCTCAATAAGCTTAGCCCTCAATCATCTAAACTCAAGCGGATACAAGCCAAATTTATGAACCCTCTCCTCAAAAGTTAAAGCTTTCAGCTCCAGTATCATTCTGATGAATCAAGCGTTGCACCCCTCCCAGCCCAATGTATCCTATCTGAGGTGTGGTGCCAAAGCCTGAACACAGCATTTCAGAAGAGTCATATTCGACTCGAAATGTTAACTCCATTTCTCTCTCCACAGATGCTGCCTGACCTGCTGAGTATCTCCAGCACTTTCTGTTTTTATTTCAGATGGGTTCTGGCCAAAACTCTATACAACTGAAGGCTAATTTCCTCCCCTTTGTACTCCTTTGAGTTCAAGGTCAACGTTACAAAATTTTTTTGTCCAATAGCTTTAAATGTTTTCTGTACTTGAACTTCCAAATTTCTTTGCTCTTCTACATTTCTTTCTCACCACTTTGAAAATATTTTAATTTATCTTTCTTAATCCAAAGCAGATGGCCTTACACTTTGCAACATTGAACTCCATCTGCCCACTCACTTAATCTATGTTGTTTTGCAACTGCACTTACTCTGCTGCCTAACTTAAGTGTCATCTGCAGACTTGGATGTACAAACTCTCTAACCCTTCATTCAAATCATTAGTAAATTTGGTGAAAAGGTTGAGACCCCGGTGCAGACTCTGGGGAACATCACTTCTCATATCCCACCAATCAGAGTGTCTACTCTTTATCCCAATTCTCAGTTTCCTGCCTTCCAACCAATCTCCAATCCCAATCAAAGGCTGCCTTCAACTCAACCTGCACCCATTTTTTCCAGTAATCTTTTGTGTGGAGCCTTACTGAATACCTTCTGGAAAGCAATATGGATAACATCCATAGACTCGCTTTTACCTGGAGTTCTGGAGCACAAGTCTCCGGCAGTAGTATGGAAGTCTTGTGTTCAGGACCTTGCCGTGCCCCTAGCCAAGGTTGTTCTAGTACAGCTACAACAGTGGCATCTACCTGACTATGTGGGAAATTGCGCAAGTATGTCCTGTACACAAAGAGCAGGACAAATCCAACCCAGCCAAATACTGCCCTATCAGTCTACTCTCCATCATCAGTAAAGTAATGGAAGGGGTCATCAAGAGTGCTATCAAGTGGCATTTGCTTAGCAATAACCTGATCACTGACACCCCGTAAGGGTCACTCAGCTCCTGGCCTTATCACAGCCTTGGTTCAAACATAGACAAAAGAGGTGAACTCCCAAGGTGACATCAAAGCCGCATTTGACCAAGTGTGGCATCAAGGAGCCCTTGCAAAACTGGAGTCAATGGGAATCAGGGGGAAAACTCTCCACTGGTTGGAGTCATACCTAGCACAAAGGAAGATGGTTGTGGTTGTTGGAGGTCAGTCATCACAGTTCCAGGATACCACTGCAGAAATTCCTCAGGGCAGTGTCCTAGGCCCAACCACCTTCAGCTGATTCATCAATGACCTTCCCTCCATCATAAGGTCAGAAGTGGGGATATTCGCTGATGATTACATGATGTTCAGCACCACTTGCATCTCCTCAGATACTGAAGCAGTCCATGTCCAAACGCAACACAACATGGAAAATATCCAGGCTTGGGCTGACAAGTGGCAAGTAACATTTGCGCCACACAAGTGCCAGACAATGACCATCTCCAACAAGAAAGAATCTAACCATCAACCCTCGGCATTCAATGGCATTACTAGTGCTAAATCCCCGACTATCAACATCCTGGGGGTTACCATTGACCAGAAACTGAACTGGATTAGCCATATAAATATTGTGACTACAAAAGCAGGTCAGAGGCTAGGAATCCTATAAGACCATAAGACATAGGAGCAGAAATTAGGCCATTCAGCCCATCGAGTCTGCTCTGCCATTCAATCATGGCTGATAAGTTTCTCAACCCCATTCTCCCGCCTTCTCCCCGTAACCTTTGATCCTCTTACCAGTCAAGAACCTATCTATCTCGGTCTTAAATATACTCAATGACCTGGCCTCCACAGCCTTCTGTGGCAATGAATTCCATAGATTCACCACTCTCTGCCTAAAGAAGTTTCTCCTCATCTCTGTTCTAAAAGGTCTTCCCTTTACTCTGAGGCTGTGCCCTCGGGTCCTAGTCTCTCCTACTAATGGAAACATCATCCCCATGTCCACTCTATACAGGCCTTTCAGTATTCTGTAAGTTTCAATCAGATCCCCCCTCAACCTTCTAACCTCCATTGAGTATAGACCCAGAGTCCTCAAACGTCCCTCATATGTTAAGCCTTTCATTCCTGGGATCGTTCTTGTGAACCTCCTCTGGACCCTCTCCAGGGCCAGAACATCCTTCCTGAATTATGGGGCCCAAAATTGCTGACAATATTCTAAATCCTGCAGCAAGTAACTCACCTCCTGACTACCCAAATCTTGCCTACCCTCTACAAGGCACAAGTCAGGAGTGTGATGGAATGTTCTCCACTTGCCTGGATGAGTGCAGCTTCCACAACACTCAAGAAGTTCGACACCATCCAGGACAAAGCAGCTCTCTTGATTGGCACCCAATCCACAAACGTTCACTCACCCCACCACCAATGCACAGTGACAGCAATGTGTACCATCTACAAGATGCACTGCAGAAACACACCAAGCCCCCTTAGACAGCACCTTCCAAACCCACGACCTCTACCACCTAGAAGGACAAGGGCAGCAGACACATGGGAACACCACCGCCTAGAGGTTCTCCTCCAAGTAACTCACCATCCTGACTTGGAAATATATTGCTGTTCCTTCACTGTCGCTGGGTCAAAATCCTGAAACTCCCTCCCTAACAGCACTGTGGGTGTACCTACACCACATGGACTGCAGCGGTTCAAGAAGGCGGCTCACCACCACCCAAGGGCAACTAGGGATGGGCAATAAATACTGGCCCAGCCAGCAATGCCCACATCTCACGAATTAAGTTAAAAAACCTCCTTCATTAACAGCCTTCTCAAAAAATCAATTAGATTCATCAGACATAACTTACCTTCAATAAAGCCATTCTGGCTCCCTCTGGTCAACTCATTTCTTCAAGTAAACTTTATCCTTAGCAACATATTCTAGTAGCACGCAGGAGTTTTGTGCTCTCAATTTTGACTTTTAGAGGCAGTGCAAAATGTCATCCAATGGGCCTATTGAGCACTGGCAAATTGCTCCAGGAGGAGGTGAGAAATCATAGATCATGGATCTCCACACAAAGCCACTTGTCCAATGCACTACCAACCACACAAAAGTTACCTTGATGCAGCATCCCTCCTCCTTTGAATGAGCTTCTGCTGTTCCATCAGGAAATTCAGGAGAAATGTATTTACTCAAGGAGTTGGAGGAATGTGAAACTCACCACCACAGGGAGTAGTTGAAGCAAATAATAGAGATACATCGAAGGGGAAGCTAGTTAAGCAGATGGGGGAGAAAGGAATAGGTGGATTTGCTGATAGGGTTAGATTGAAGAGGGGTGGGAGGAAGCTCATCCAGAGCGTAAAACACCAGCATGGAAGAGTTGATTCCAAAAGCTTTTTTCTGTCCTGTATAGTCAATAACTCAACAATGTACCTCCTGAAACCTTGCTTCTGAGAACTTTGCAACACGTTTAGTCCGAGCAGTCAGCACCCTCCTCCTTCAATGTTTATAAGGCTTTTTTGGGACTTGATCTTTGATCTGAAAAAACATAGAATCATACAGCATTGAAGGAGGCCATTTGGCCCATCCTACTTTCCTAGCTCTTAGAAAGAGCTACCCTATTAGTCCCACTCTCCTCTTCTTTCGCAGAGTCCTGCAAATGCTTTCTTTTCCACCCTTTTGCAAGAGGTGATAAGTGACACTCAGAACCGAAGCATCCACAATGTAACCAACTGCTCTAAGCAACACAACAGCAGTAAGGCAAATCAGAATGCAGGGAGCCTTGATGGAGAAGGACAACCTCCATTTAAAAAGAGTGAGGAAGCTTATAGCTTGGGTGGGGGCGATCCAACGCTTTCTCATTTGTTCAGTTACCATGCACAAACAACACACACCATGGCAGTGCCAAAACGGGCACTGAAACCAGAAGGAAGGATGCTGGCTCCTGCACCAAGCCCACTACCCTCCACACAACTCGGTGAATCTAGCCTCAGATGGCCAATTAGTGGCTGCGCAGTGGGAAACCCACCAATTAACAGGGCAAAGGGGGACTCTGCGCCTAAATGTGTGTCTAGGCTGGGAGAGGGATTAAGCCATGAACAGGAAGTTGGTCACCAATTTGAAGGTCCCTTACCCTCCCAAACTCTCCTTGTTTCTGATGGCAGACTCAAAACAGTGAATAAATGAGGTCAAAAAACGTACCACCATCACCAGCAGACTCTGCTGCTACATACAGTCATTGGCAGACCTTTCCTTCTGACCTTGTGCCACTTTCTCATACCAGGCATGAAGCACCCTAAACTTTCTTCGTCCAACACCCAAAAAATGGAGTGGGCACCAAAACATTGTGTACAATCAGCTCTTTAACAAGTTCAACAGCTTGTTGACTGGTTATTGGGCGGGTTTCCGATTTCTGCACCTTCCGCAATATCAGAGACGGGCATGATGACACGGCATTTGACATATGAGTGAGGTGGGCAGCACAACCAACTTGCGAGTGAAAAATTCATCCCCATGCCCTTCTTACTCAGGGTAAAAAGTACCACCCCTGTGGCAGGGCTGTCACTGCAAGCTGGTGTTAAATGTGTGGCCCTGGATAGTACAGGTGACATAGGGAGGAAAACTACACCAAATGTCCATCTTTAAAAAAAGCAGGAGCAGAAAACACTTCAGATCAGAGCAGGAACTGACTTCAGAGTTTGAAGCTCAGTGAGTTGACTTAGGGAGACAAACCCAAAGGCTTGACCTCAGAGCGGCTGGTGAAAGGTCAGTCGACCACATTGTCCTCCAATTAGACAGCAAGGAAACACTGACTGTCATCCAGCAGTCCTGCTGGAGGTGAGTGCGGCCTTTGGTTCAGGCCTGATCAGGATTGAAGGGGCTGTGATGCCCTGCATGGTTCAATAGCCAACCAACATCTAAACCCACATCTAAAGCCCTCTGAGACTCACAACTCAATAATCATCCCTTGTGTAAAGCACTGGATGGTGTTAGAACTGTATGTCAGTGAGGAGTTAGAACCAGCAGGGGGGAAGGGGAATTAACTCTTGGGTACTTTGCTAATGCTCTCCTGAGAGAAAAACAGCTGAACAACCTTTCACATAAATGTGGACCAAGTAAAACCTGACAATTGCCTAGATACAAATGTAGATGTTGTGAGCATGCCCAACATGCTCCACAGCCTCCATTGACTCATCAAACCAACCCCTCTTCAAAAATTCTTTCTCAAGGCCCCAGAATCAGCAAATTCTCCACCTTCCTCAATCTCAATCTCATTCAGCTCCCTCAAATTTTGAGAGCTTAAAACTTAAGCCCCGAATCACTGATCTCTGATTTGTCTAACGTTCTCACCTAAATGGGGCATGACATCGCTGGTTTACCCTGTCTTCATGGATAGCCTGCATCCCTCCCAACGCCTCCTCCCTTCACCCCACCACTCCTCACTGGGAACCTTGGTGTTTCTGAGTTTACCTTTCAGGTGGAAGTTCCCTCGTTCCCTCAGCCAAATGTATCCCCTGACGTCGCATTTCCAAGTTCTTAAGGACATTGGTGTTCCACAGGGCACTCGCCTTAGACACCCTTGGTGAAGTTCCCAGAGGGATTTTCGGCTGCTGCCTGGTAAGGTTGCTCGAGGTTTTGGATGATGAAGTTGGGTATGTCAGTCAGGGGCCCTGGTTGGAAATGTCAGGTGGGTTATTACCCCACCAAGAATGAGGTTTAAAGGGCGCAGGTTCAGGGCAGAGAAGGTTAATGGGAAATTTAACAGAGGCAGAAGACTTGATAATCAGTGGACACAGATTTAAGTCAACCGACAAAAGAATCAGAAGCGAGATGAGAATTTCTTTTTATTATGCAGCCAATTTTGCTGAGCTGGAATGCACTTGCTGGAAAAGGTGACGGAAGGAGATTTAAAAATAACTTTCAAAAGGAAATGAGGTATATATTTTCAGGGAAAAGGTTGCAGGGCTATGGGGAATAAGCAAAGGAATGGGACCAATTAGAGGGCAATTTCAAAGAGCCAGCACAGATACAATGGCCTGAATGGCCTAATTCTGTGCTGTATCATTCTATGTTTCCTTATACCATTGTCGAGGGGCTCGTTGGGAAATGATGATGGGAAACCACACTGCCAAGGTAGAAACGGAATTTGATTGTGTGGATCCACTATTAAGCGAAGAAGCAAAATTCTGGATACTGGTGAGTTGTCCGGATGTGTGGGAGCAGCACCATGTTCCTCTATACACACTGCCCATCCGGGTGGAAATGCCAAACATTCATTACCCCTCACCAACAAATCACAACTTCCACCATCTAGAAAAAGCCAAGGAGAAAGTTAGCAACTGGGCACAGGAGGTCTAACACGAGAATAGGAGATCAATGCTCAAAACTTCTATTCAATCACCAGATTGGATTTCATTAGTGAAGCCAGCATTTATTGCCCATCCCTAATTGCCCCTTGAAGAAGGTGGTGGTGAGCTGCCTTCTTGAACCGTTGTAGTCCATGTGGTGTAGGTACACCCACAGTGCTGTTAGGGATGGAGTTCCAGGATTTTTACCCAGCGACAGTGAAGAATGGCGATATATTTTCAAGTCAGGATGGTGAGTGGTTTGGAGGGGAAATTCCAGGTGGTGGTGTTCCCATGTATCTGCTGCCCTTGACCTTGTAGATGGTAGTGGTCGTGGTTTGGAAGGTGCTATCTAAGGAGCCTTGGTGAGTTTCTGCAGTGCATCTTGTAGTTGGTACACACTGCTGGTCACTGTGCATTGGCGGTGGAGGGAGTGAATGTTTGTGGATTGGGTGTCAATCAAGCGAGCTGCTTTGTCCTGGATGGTGAGCTTCTTAAATGTTGTTGATGTGCTGCACTCATCCAGGCAAGTGGGGAGTATTCCATCACACTCTTGACTTGTGCCTTGTCGATGGTGGACAGGCTTCGGGGAGTCAGAAGGTGAATAATTCGCCACAGAATACCAAGTCTCTGACCTGATCTTCTAATCACAGTATTTATATGGCTAGTTCAGTCCAGTTTCTGGTCAATGGTAACCCCCAGGATGTTGACAGTGGGGGATTCAGTGATGATAATGCCATTGAATGTCAATGGGGCAATGGTTAGATTGTCTCTTGTTGCAGATGGTCATTGTCTGGCACTTTGTGGCACAAATGTTACTTGCCATTTATCAGCCCAAGCCTGGATATTGTCCAGGTCTTGCTGTATTTGGACATGGACTGCTTCAGTATCTGAGGAGTCATGAATGGTACTGAACATTGTGCAATCATCAGCGAACATCCCCACTTCTGACCTTGTGATGGAAGGAAAGTCATTGATGAAGCAGCTGAAGATGGTTGGGCCTAGGACACTACCCTGAGGAACTCTTGCAGTGATATCCTGGAATTGAGATTGCTGATTCTAACAACCACAACCATCTTCCTTTATTCTAGGTGTGAATGCAAACAGTGAAGAGTTTTCCCTCTTATTCCCATTGACTCCAGTTTTGCTAGGGCTCCTTGATGCCATACTTGGTCTAATGCAACCTTGATGTCAAGGGCAGTCACTCTCATCTCACCTTCAGATTCCAGCTCTTTTGTCCATGTTTGAACCAAGGCCGTAATGAGGTCAGGAACTGAGTGGAACCCAAACTGGGAATCAGTGAACAGGTTATTGCCAAGTAAGTGTAGCTTGATAGCACTGTTGATAACCCCTTCCATTACTTTACAGATGATTGAGAGTAGACTGATGGGGCAGTAATTGGCCAGGTTGGATTTGTCCTGCTTTTTCTGTACAGGACATACCTGGGCAGTTTTCCACATAGCCTGGTAGATGCCAGTGTTGTAGCTGCACTGGAACAGCTTGGCTAGGGGTACAGTATGTTCTGGAGCACAAGTCTTCAGTACCTTTGCTGGAATATTGTCAGGGCTCATAGCCTTTGCATTATCCAGTACCTTCAGCCGTTTCTTGATATCACATGGAGTGAATCAAATTGGCTGTAGGCTGGCACCTGTGATGTTGGGGACCTTCAGAGGAGGCTGAGATGGATCATCCACTCGGCACTTCTGGCTGAAGATTGTAGCAAATGCTTCTGCCTTATCTTTTGCACTGATGTGCTGGGCTCCTCCATTATTGAGGATGGGGATATTTGTGGAGCCTCATCCTTCAGTGAGTTGTTGAATTGCCCACCACCATTCACAACTGGATGTGGCAGGGCTGCAGAGCTTAGATCTGATCCATTGTTTATGGGATCGCTTAACTCTCTGTAGATTGCTGCTTACTCTGTTAAGCACGCAAGTAGTCCTGTGTTGTAGCTTCACCAGGTTGACACCTCATTTTTAGGTATGCCTGGTGCTGACCCTGGCATGCCTTCCTGCCCTCTTCATTGAACCAGGGTTGATCCCTTGGCTTGATGATAATGGGTAGAGTGAGAGATATGCTGGGCCATGAGGTTACAGATTGTGGTTGAATACAATTCTACTGCTGCTGATGGTCCACAGCACCTCTTCTGGCTTTCCAGATCTGTTCTGAACCTATCCCATTTAGCATGATGGTAGTGCCACACAACATGACGGACGGTATCCTTAATGTGAAGATGGTACTCGAACCAGCAGCTGGTTAATCCTACCAATACTGTCATAGACAGATGCATCTTTGATAGGTAGACCGGTGAGGATGAGTTAAGTAGTTTTCCCTCTTGTCGGTTCCCTCACCACCTGCCAGTCTAGCAGATGTCGCCTTAATGTCTCGGCCTGCTCGGTCAGTAGTGGTGCTACCAACCAATTCTTGCTGATGGACATTGAAGTCCCTCACCCAGAGGGAGGGGGAGGTTTTGGCATAGTGGTATTGTCACTGGACTAGTAATCCAAAGACCCAGGGTAATGCTCCAGGTTCAAATCCCACCACAGCAGATGGTGAAATTTGAATTCAATAAGAATCTGGAATTAAATGTCTAAAGATGACCATGAAACCATTGGCGATTATTGCAAAAACCCATCTGGCCCTTTAGGGAAGGATCTGTCATCCTTACCTGGTCTGGCCTACATGTGACTCCAGACCCCCAGTGATGTGGTTGACTCTGAAATGGTCTAGGCACTGGAAATGACAATGGCAATCTCAGCCCTGTCGACCCTGCAAAGTCCTCCTTACTAACATCTTGGGGCTAGTCCCAAAATTGGGAGACCTGTCTCACAGACTGGTCAAGCAACAGCCTGACATAGTCATCCTCACATAATCATATTTTGCAGATAATGTCCCAGACACACTATTACAATCCCTGGGTATGTCCTGTCCCACCAGCAGGACAGGCCCAGCACAGTGGTATACAGTTGGGAGGAAGTTGTCCTGGGAGTCCTCAACATTGACTCCTGACCCCTATGAAGTCTCATGGCATCAGGTCAAACATGGGCAAGAAATCTCCTGCTGATTGCCATGTACTGCCCTCCCTCAACTGATGAATCAGTGCTCCTCCATGTTGAACACCACCTAGAGGAAGCACTGAGGGTGGCAAGGGCACAGAATATATTCTGGGTGAGTGACTTCAATGTCCATCACCAAGGCTGGCTCTGGAGCACCACTCCTGACTGAGCTGGCCAAGTCCTAAATGTCATAGCTGCTAGACTGGGTCTGGCAGCAGGTGGTGTGGGAACCAACTAGAGGAAAAACATACTTGATCTCATCCTCACCAACCTGCCTGCTGCAGATGCATCTGCCCATGACAGTATCGACAGGAGTGACCACTGCACAGTCATTGCAGAGACAAAGCCCCGCCTTCACATTGAGGATACCCTCCATCGTGTTGTGTGGCACTACCACCGTGCTAAATGGGATAGATTTCAAACAGATCTAGCAACTCAAGACTGGGCATCCATGTGGCGCTATGGGCCATCAGCAGCAGCAGAACTGTACGCAAACACAATCTGTAACCTCACAGACTGGCATATCTCCCACTCTACCATTACCATCAAGCGAGGGGATCAACCCTGGTTCAATGAAGAGTGCAGGAGGGTATGCCAGGAGCAGCACCAGGCATTCCTAAAAATGAGATGTCAACCTGGTGAAGCTATAACGCAGCACTACTTGCGTGCCAAACAGCATAAGTAGTAAGTGATAGGACCAAGCGATCTCACAACCAACGGATCAGATCTAAGCTCTGTAATCCTGCCACATTCAGTAGTGAATGGTGGTGGACAATTAAACAACTCATTGGAGGAGGAAGCTCCACAAGTATCCCCATCATGATGGGGGAGCCCAGCACATCAGTGCAAAAGGTTTGCTACAATCTTCAGCCAGAAGTGCCGAGTAAATGATCCATCTCAGCCTCCTTCAGAAGTCCCCAGCATCACAGATGCCAGTCTTCAGCTAATTCAATTCACTCCATGTGATGTCAAGAAACGGCTGAAGGCACTGGATACTGCAAAGGCTGTGGGCTCTGGCAATATTCCAGCAATAGTACTGAAGGCTTGTTCTCCAGAACTTGCCGCACTCCTAGCCAGGCTGTTCCAGTACAGCTACAACACTGGCATCTATCCGGATATGTGAACAATTGCCCAGGTATATCCTGTACACAAAAAGCAGGACAAACCCAACCCAGCCAAATATCACCTCATCAGCCTACTCTCAATCATCCATAAAGTAATAGAAGGGGTCATCAACAGTGCTATCAAGCGGTATTTGCTTAGCAATCACCTGCTCACTGACAGCCAGTTTGGGTTCTGCCAGGGCCACTCAGTTCCTGACCTCATTACAGCCTTGGTTCAAACATGGACAAAAGAGCTGAACTCGAGAGGTGAGATGAGAGTGACTGCCCTTGACATCAATGCCACAATTAACCAAGTATGGCATCAAGGAGCCCTAGCAAAATAGGAATCAGGGGGAAAACTCTCCGCTGGTTGGAGTCATACCTAGCACAAAGGAAGATGGTTCAGGTTGTTGGAGGTCAGTCATCTCAGCTCCAGGACATCACTGCAGGAGTTCCTCAGGGTGGTGCCCTCGGCCCAACAATCTTCAGCTGCTTCATCAATGACCTTCCTTCCATCATAAGGTCAGAAGTGGGGATGTTCACTGATGATTGCACAATGTTCAGCACCATTCACGACTCCTCAGATACTGAAGCAGCCCATGTCCAAATGCAGCAAGACCTTGACAATATGCAGGCTTGGGCTGACAAATGTTAAGTAACATTAGCATCATACAAATGCCAGGCAATGAACATCTCCAGCACGAGAAAATCCAACCATCGTCCCTTGATGTTCAATGGCATTACCATTACTGAATCCCTCACTATCAACATCCTGGGGTTTACCACAGACCAGAAATTGAACTGGACTAGCCATATAAATACTGTGGCTACAAGGGCAGGTCAGAGGCTAGGATTCCTGCAGCAAGTAACTCCCCTCCTGACTCCCCAAAGCCTGTCCATCATCTACAAGGCACAAGTCAGGAGTGTGATGGAATACTGAAACAAAAACAAAAAATACTGGAAAAACTCAGCAGGTCTGACAGCATCTGTGGAGAGAAAGACAGAGTTAACATTTCGAGTCCACATGACTCTTCTTCAGATGGAATACTCCCCACTTGCCTGGATGAGTGCAACTCCAACAACACTCACCACCATCCAGGATAAAGCAGCCCGCTTGATTGGCACCCCATCCACAAATTCACTCCCTCCTCTGCCGACACACAGTAGCTGCAGTGTGTACTATCTACAAGATGCACTGCAGGAATTCACCAAGGCTCCTTAGAAAGCACCTTCCAAACCAATGACAACTACCACCTAGAAGAACAAGGGCAGCAGATAAATGGGAACACAACCACCTGGAAGTTCCTCTTCAAGCCACTCACCATCCTGACTCGGAAATATATCACTGTTCCTTCACTGTCACTGGGTCAAAATCCTGGAACTCCCTCCCTAACAGCACTGTGGGTGTACCTACACCACATGAACTGCATTGGTTCAAGAAGGCAGCTCACCACCACCTTCTCAAGGGCAACTAGGGATGGGCAATAAATGCTGGCCCAGCCAGAGAAGCCCCCAACCCATGAATGAATCCAAAAAGCACTGTGTGGCCATCTCTGTTGCGTCTGTCCTGCCAATGGGACAGGGACGGTGATGCTGGTGTCTAGGGCATTATCTTTAAGGAATGATTCTGCGAGTATGATTATGTCAGGCTGTTGCTTGACTAGTCTGTGAGACAGCTCTCCCAATTTTGGCACTAGCCCCCAGATGTTAGTAAGAAGGACTTTGCAGGGTCAACTGGGCTGAGTTTGCTGTTGTCGTTTCCGGTGCCAAAATTGATGACAGGTGCTCCGTCCAGTTCTATTCTTACTCGTCTTTTCTTTGGCAGCCCTGGTACAACTGAGTGTCTTGCTCGGCCATTTCAGAGGGCAGTTAAGAGTCAACCACATTGCCGTGGGCCTGAAGTCACATGTAGGCCAGACCAGGTAAGGATGGATTTCCTTCCCTAAAGGGCACGGAAATCTTTAGTGACCCGATTTAAAAGAACAATAGGGGTTAAGTAGGAGGAAACGAGGATGGCTGCGGGTTTCATTCCCCAGTGTTATCCGAGGCTCCTTCTGCGCAGCTAAGGCTGTTCTCAGATGCCACCCAACACACCGTTTGAAAAGGTTTTGTTATTATTCCTTCCAATATACATAGTCAGCCTAAAGTCACAGGTGAATGATGATCTTCCCTCCCAACAACATCTTATTAAGCCCTTGTTATGGGAATCTCATCTCCACATGTCTACTAGGGAATGTACGGCCAACACTGATTTCCCAGGAGGCCCTTTCTGCGTGCTTGTTTAAAATGCTTATGGTGTCAGTTCGTCACCACGCATTGTCAAACTGAGTTCAGCTGCATGACCCACAAGATTTAGTTTAAGAGTAGTGTTTTTGGAAACAGGCTCTATTTTTTTTTGTATTTTTGGAGAAAAATTCCTCAATTTTTACAATTCTAATTACCTTTTCAGGCTTAAAATTACACATTCTTGCTCTGTCACCTTTCACGCCTGTCCCTGGAACAAAATGGTGGCATTTGACTAGGAAATTGCTGAACTGTTGGAGCTGTCTGATGAGGTTGATTTTATTGCTCCTTTGAAGGGTTGCCATGGCAATGCAATCTCTGTATGTGTGGCACCAGAGTTGGTTCAGAGGAGAGAATGGTTCCAGGGATCGGGGCATCAGTTGTATGATTAGACTGGAGAAGCTGGGATTGTTCTCTTTGGAGCAGAGAAGGTTAAGGGGAGAGTTAATAGAGGTGTTCAAGATTGTGAAGGGTTTAGATAGAGTAAATAAGGAGAAATTCCTGTGGCAGAAATCTCAAGATTTAAGGAAAATGGTGAAAGAACCAGGAAGGGAATTGTGCAGAAATTTTTTTTTAATGCGAAAAGTTGTTGTGAGCTGGAGTGCATAGCCTGAGGGGGTGGTGAGAGCAGATTAATAATAACTTTCAAAATACTTCAACAGGGAAAAAATTCACAGAGCTATGGCAAAAAAGAGCAGGAGAATGCGACTAATTGGACTACAGAGCTGGCACAAACACAATGCGCCCAATGGCCTCCATCGATGATTAATGATTCTAAGATCATTCACAGCTCCCCAGGTCAGAGGGAAGTCAGCATGAAGGGCAGGAGAGTCTGGAATGTTAAGGAGGTGTTTCCTCATTAATGGCACAGAGTTGGAGTTTAACGTTTATTATAATTTTGGGGATAGGCTGCTGACCTGGGGAGTCCACTTTGTCTTACTGAATGGAAAGACCTAAGCGTCAGAAAGGAACCCGCAGCAGAATTATTTAAAGGGATCATCAACCACTTTCAACTTATTTGCTGATTGATTTTACTACTGTATCTGCTTTGCACACCATCGCCTGACTACATCTACCTCTGCTGCAATGTACCCTCATCTTGTTAAGCCCTTGTGGTGTGCGGTCGATTTGTTTAAGCGCATGGCCCAGCTTAAATTTTTTTGCGCGGCCAGTTTATGTGCAGGACCTTTTGGGTTGCTCTGGGACCACAAGCTTAGAGAGAACATTACTCTCCTCCCCTCACCACAAAGATGCCATTTTCCCTTAAGCCCTTCAGCGTCCACTTTCACTCCAATCGTTTTTAGTTCAGGCCCCAACTTTGCCAGTAACGCCATCTGCATGCTCAGCGCTCCCAGAAACCATCTGTCCATCCCAGAGCACCCAGGGTTCTTCTCGGTGTGCAACCCTTGGTGCCAGTGTGTGACCTGTGAACTTTAAACCCTGCTCTTGCAATCCTTTCAGACCCTCCCTGAGTGGCTGGAGCACACTCAGCTCAGCTAAGGAGGTGGTGGAAGTAGTTAGTATCAATGCTTTCAGTTGTAAATTAGATAGAATTCTCTTGGAACTAATGATTTGGGAAGCAGTCTATGGGTAATTTGACACATGAAGGGCGATAAAATTCATTTGTGTGGCGCCCATACATTCAGGGCTACGGCTGCCATTTTGGTTCCAAAATAACATCTGTATCGTTCATGCACACCTCTGGTGTAGGCTGTGCATGGGTAGGTTGCTAACGCAAGTACTGAGAGCACAAGCTGGAAAGATACAGAGTAGGCAGATATGATGTCTGTCAGTGGTACCGTTTTCGACCTGAATGCTCCAGCTCACACCCTTCTCTTAATCCTGCATAGCTGAAAATATGTTCAGCAGTAGGAAGGCCAGTCCCCTCCCCTCCCCTCCCCACCACCACTAAAGAGGTCACCAACTACTTTCAGGTTAGGTGCTGAATGATTTCTGCTGACTGTTGCTGGGTCTATAGAAGAGTTTGGAGGTTTGTACGGTTGCTAAAATTTGGCGAAGGCTCCAGGGAGTGGGGTGGCATGCAATGAACTTCTCACTTTGGACATTCTGCTCAGACTACTTTCTCTCAGGCATGGGTGCAACAGTTGTCATCCCCCTTAGCCTGCAGCATCACAGAGAGAACAAGCAGAGGCCACACCAAGCAGGACAAGCTGCTCAAAGAGGGAGGAGGAGGGGGAGAAGGGCTCTCAGCAGAAGACCATATCCACCCAGCCTCTTCAAGGAGTAATTCTCCTATTGGAATCTCAGTGGGAAACACCTGTATGTAATGCTGCTGCACCACTGAGGAGGTGCTCACTGAAATTTGCCACCTGCTCCTGGCAGACCAGCAACATTGGAGCAGGGAGAGGACAGCATTGCCCGAGGCAGTAAAGATGAGCATGGTTATGAAGTTTAATGCATTGGTCTCCTATGAAGCAGGAGCTGGTGACATTTCGAACATTTCCCAGTTTACTGTCCACTGTTATATAAGGGGGAGAGAGGGTGGTGACTGAGGCTCTGCATGCAAGGAGAATTGAATACATTTCATTCTCTCTTGTCAGAAAAAAACAATTGCAGTCAGCACACAACTTTGCCAGGACCGCAGGTTTTGCCATGGTGCAGGGTGCCATTGACAGTGGGCAGCACATGTAAATTCAGAGATGTGCCGAAACTGGAAGGGGTTCCACTCCTTCAGTGCATATAACGAAAGCCACAAAAAATTCATCAAATAGACCATTGTGGTTCGTAAGCAAAGCTACTGCTGCTTGGACCACTCCAGAGGAAGCCTGCAATACCAGAGCACCTCTCACTCTATAACGTGGTTTGCTGCATCCTGCACAATCTCATCATCATAAGGGCGCCACCCTTGTCACTAGCTATAAAGTGAGCAGCTGGGGAAGAGGAGGAGGAGGAGGAGGAACAGCAGAAGAAGAGGACAAAGAGGAGGAAGAAGGGAAGGAGAGAGAAAAGGAGAAAGAGGAGGATGAAGAAATGGAAGAGGAGAAGGAGGGAAAGGAAGAGGAGAAAGAAATTAAGGCAGAAGAAGATGAAGAGGAGGAGGAGAGGAAAGAGGAGGAGGTACCCAAAACATAGCCTTTCAGCCGGCTTGACCATGATCGGCCCATCCGAGTGCGATGCCTGTAACCAGAACCCCAAATCCCTCTTCACCAGGAGTCACACACCTTCCCGTCCCTCTGTTACTGGCCATCACTGTGTCCTCTGTCACAATGCTAAAACAACAGGCACCACAAAAACATCCCAAATGAACTTTATAAAACAAATCATCTCGCATTCCACGCAGAAGTCAAGTGATCACTCTTGGGAAATGGTGTCCCTTCAGCATCAGTGGCTTCTTCCTCTTCCAACTGCTGCTCCGACAATTCTATCTAGCCATTCTTGGGTATCTGAAAGGAGTCGGGCTCAAGGGTGGGGTTGCATTGAGGTGAGGGGGGTAAGTAAGAGATGCAGCATCTGCAGCTTGTACTGTATATCAGAAGAGATTGTGGGGTGAGGGAGATATGGAATGGGAGAAGCAGGATTAGTTATGAACATACTGTCATCTTCAGGGGTTTCAGTCCTGCCTCCTCTGGTGGGGCAGGGACTTGCAGCCATGAGGGTCCTCCACTGGTTAGTTCCTGCGGTTGTGCACCACCTTGACCTGTGAGGGAGCAGCAAGTGAGTCAGTGAGCATGGTTCAATCTGTTTGGGTGGTGTGGCTATCATGGTTGAATACCTGACAATGCGTTCAAACAGTGAGATGTGGATGTGAAGTTTGCAGCATTGCTGTGTGTGTGAGGATGAAGTGAAGCCATGAATGTGAGGTTTGAGTTACGGCTGGTGGAGATTGTTGGCAGGTGAGTGAAGTGGAGGTGGTGCATTGAGCACTGAGTGAGACCACTGGTGTAGCTGTAAGGGTGTGCTATTTGAAGTCACTTACCTTGATCACTCCTGCGAGGTCATTGAATTTTTTGCAATACTGCCTCCAGATCTTGTGGCTATACTGCTGGCATTGACTGCAATGGTGATCTTCTCCAATTGCCTTTGCAGTATGTGTCTGGAGGGCCTCCTGGTTCCCCCTAGGTAGAGGACATCTCACCTTGATTCCACAAACTGCACTTACACCTCCAGTGCCTATCTGAGAATCTAGGAACCCCCTCTCAGAAATGTTGCACCCTAGTCATTCATCTTGCAAGTCAGGCACTCTTCCCCAGCCACTTCCAGCAGATGCTCCAGCTAGAATGTACTTCCTGTCAAAGAGGTGCAGGTTAACTTTTAATTGGTCCTAGTCTCACATATGCGTGGACACCCTGCTAAGGCATGTAGCCACTCAATAGCAGAGTTAGTGCTGACTGCATGTGGCAACGGTGGTGTTCATTGTTCTGCATTTGATTATATGAGTCTGTTTACTACTGATGCTCACTGTGCTTGATTGGTTAAGCCTAGGTCTGGACTCAGTGACAAAGTGAATAAAGCTACAGAAAGAGCTGGAATTTAGAACTAGAACCATGGAGTAGACATTTTAAAGCAGTGTGAATAAAACCATTACACACGGAGAAATTAGTCTCATTGCTACTGTTGTGGGGTTAGGGAACATGGTTCCTTGGCTGTGTGGTGTTCCCCCTGACATTAGCTAGACAGAAATGTTTGTAGGGACAACTCATTGGTGCCGGTACTCGGACCCCTGCTGCTCATTAGTCAACCTGGGTGAGTTGAGAACAAAGATGTATTTAAAACCAAGATAGATATGTTCTTGACTGGTAAGGGGATCAAAGGTTACAGGGAGAAGGCGGGAGAATGGGGTTGAGAAACTTATCAGCCATGATTGGATGGCGGAGCAGACTCAATGGGCCGAATGGCCTAATTTCTGCTCCTATGTCTTATGGTCTTGTGGTAATAGGCTGAGCTAATTAACAATGTAAATCTGTGTAAGATAGGGACAGATGTTGACGTGGATTGTATGTGTGTTTTGTGTGTTTAAAATAACCGGAAGCGCCTGGGCTCGTGAACACCCATAACCTTGTTACGGGAGAGCAGTTAAAGAGAAATGGATATCTGTAAGTAGACAATGGAATATTCATCGGAGTTCACCTCCGATCGTTAACAGGCTATTAATACTTATCAGAATTTATCTCCGGCTGCATTGTAACATGAATTTGACTGTATACAATCGTTAATATGAAATGGGAAGCAATCTCTGCGTATTGCTTACTATCTTCGCTGTATTGTTAGCTATAGCAATGAATGAAGCTGTCTTACTATAAAAACTGGATACATGCTTGTATTCGTTAGATGTGACTCTGGCGTACTCCACATCTCTCGTTGCAAAATCAATTGTGTCTTTCCCTCCAGCTGAGGTCTCGTGGCTTTCTCTTGTTTTCTCTAGGCCACACTAATTCAACAGGAAGCCCTCAGCAAATTAATAGACCCCAAGAAGTGTAATTGAGAAATCTCACAATGCTACGTAGACCCGAGATATAAGTTAAACAAGAGTTACCATGACAATGGGCAAGCAACATGAAGCTGCCTTCATCAGAAGGAACCCCACTCAGCCTGTTTTCCAGTGTTATCCAATTTCCCCAAAATGTAGCCTATTGGGGAAGAACAGGTGGCTTTTGACCAATATTTTCCAAAACTCTCCACCTTTAGGGGTTTTCCTCTGGCTCTGCTGTAGCCTCATTGACATGAAGATTGATCACTGCAATTAGTCAAGAACTCCATTATCATTGTATCATGTGACTGCCAGGATGGTGGTAGATGAACTAGATTGACCTTGGGTCATAGAGGTAGTATTCAGAACCTAGGCCTTCTCCCTCAACTGTAGCTGGACACTTCCCTTAACCAATAACCTTTCCCTGCAAGGCTCAAACAAGACCCTGTCTTCTTACTGACTTCAGTCAGTTTTTTGGGCTCTGTGCTCCACAACTGACCTCTCTGACTTTCAGCGTGCAACCTAAACAAGGCCAGAAAGGAATCTTCTCCCATCCTTAACACGCTCCAGGATTAGCCATCAAACACAGGGATTCTTTGACAGCTTACTGCAAACCTGACCTAGAAAGTTTCTGGATGTGATTGAGGAGTCGTTCAAGTGAGTGAGGCTTAGCCAAACCATGCTTCTACCTAATGGTCTAGACAGGAAACTCAAGCCTTGAATATCCTTCGGGGTCAATATCCATCTGTTGGGGGCCCACTGCTCGACTGCTGGCGTTTGTGCCATTTTTCCAGGGTTTTCACAGCTCTTCCACTAAATGACAAGCAGGAATCCTTGCCCCCAACCCCCAGCGATATACACCCTCCCTGAACCTATAACATTCACTTCCTGTTTACCATAATCATTTCCTGCTTATTATAGTCACTTCTTGTCTAACATATTCACTTCCTGAATCATGCTTTTGACACACATGGTCAGTAATAAATAAACAATGCAGAGTGTCAGGAGAAATAGGTTCAAAAGTGTTTGGAAACAGTTGTGTAATTTCCATGGTGTTCCTGCCAGTGCACTGCCGGCTGCAGGAGGCTCTTTGCTCCTTGGTTGCCAAGCATTTGCAATTAAATCCCATATGAAGCCTGTACTTTTGGACTAGGACAAGATGCAAAGCAATTAAAGTTGATGGGTGATACCATGGTTAAGGAATGCAGGCTTGGACTGCAAAGGGAAAACACCCTTATCGCTCAGGGATTTGCCCCTGCTCTTCTATATTTTAGCCTCCAGTTAAGTCAACATAAGAGGGGGTGGAAAGAATTCCTTAAGGATCAAAACCTTCCATAGAAAACGCCAATGTAAATGCCTTTCTAAAAATGTGCTAAGGGAATTTGAATTTGAGGATGAAATGCAGGATGTTATTTTCTGTATGTAGTGTAAGAATGATCAATGTTTAGTATCCTGCCAGGCTTGATGTATCTGTAATTATATCTCTAAATAAATACTGATTAGCAGTTTAGCCTGTGCATAGTTGGAAGTAGTGTGTTTGTATTTTTTCACTTTTTGTAGTGATTAGAGATTTTGGTGATTATCCCATATATTCTCCAGTAATGATTATGGGGATAGTTACTAGAGCTGAACTACAACAATCCTTACAAGATAAATAATAAAAGCACAGGTTTCAAAAAAGTCCTGCATTTCTATAGCACCTTTCATGAGCATACTAAGCCCCAAAGCACTTTAAAGTCAGTTAAGTACTTTTGAAGTGTAGCCTCTCTTCTAATGTAGAAACACAGCAGCTACGTTGTGCACAGCAAGCTCCCACAAACAGCTATGTGATAATGACCAGATAATTGTCTTACTTGTGATGTTGATTGAGGGATAAATATTGGCCAGGACACCAGGGATAACTCCTCTGCTCTTCTTCAAAACAGTGCCATGGGATCTTTTGCACCCACTTGAGGGAAGACAGGTCCTCAGTTTAACACCTCATCAGAAAGGCTGCATCACCATTCAAACATACGAACAAGGGGCAGGAGTAGGCCACTCGGTCCCTTGAACCTGCTCCACAATTCAATAAGATCATGGCTGATCTGACTGTAACCTCAACTCCACATTCCCACATGCCCCTAATAACTTTTCACCCCCTTGCTTATCAAGAATCTATCTACCTCTGCCTTAAAAATATTCAAAGACTCTGCTTCTACTGCCTTTTGTGGAAGAGAGTTCCAAAGCCTCTCAACCCTCTGACATAAAAAAAATGCCCCTCATCTCTGTCTTAAATGGGCGGCCCCTTATTTTTAAACAGTGACCTCTAGTTCTAGATTCTTCCACAAGAGGAAACTTCCTCTCCATATCCACCCTGTCAAGACCCTTCAGGGCCTTAAAGGTTTCAATCAACTCACCTCTTACTCTTCTGAATTCCAGTGGATACAAGCCTAAGCTGGCCAACCTTTCCTCTTAAGACAGCCCACCCATTCCTGGTGTTAGTCTAGTAAACCTTCTCTGAACTGGTTCCAACACATTTACATCCTTCCTTAAATAGGGAGCCCAGTACTGTACACAGTACTCCAGATGTGGTCTCACCAATGCCTTGTACAACTGAAACATAACCTCTCTACTTTTGCATTCAATTTGCCTCACAATAAACGATAACATTCTATTAGCTTTCCTAATTACTTGCTGTACCTGCATATTAACATTTTTGTGATTCATACACTAGGCCACCCAGATCCCTCTGAATCTCTACAATCTCTCACCAACAGCACAGTAATCCATCAATAATGCATAAGAATGTTAGCATCAGTTTATTTGTGCTCAAGCCTGGGAGTGGAACCTGAACCCACAACTTTCAGAGGCCAGAGTGCTCCAGTTGGTCATAGAATGTGACCCTGCTTATCAAGACTCCAGTCCATTATAAATGTGAGAAAGGTGTTGGAAGTTAAACAGAACGTGAACTATGTCAGCTCAGTTGGCAACATATTACCTCTGAGTCAGGAGTTGGGGGTTCAAGCCCTCCACCAGGATTTAGACACGTTAGCTAGACTAACATGCCAGTAGTGAGGGATTGGGCTTTGACTGTTGGGTTTATTGCTAAATACAGAATAATATTGACCACACTTCAAAATGACCTGATGTTTCCCCAGTGATGTGGCCAGATTCCATATAAGTGTCTATCTTGTTTATTAAATGAGCTTGCTTAGTCCCAGGTGGATGTACATCACATCACAAAACTGCCAATGATTGGGAATCTTGCTCAGGGGTGGGCTTTTTTTCTTAATATTTTTTCATGGGATGTGGTTGTCACGGCAAGGGCAGCATTTGTTGCCCATCCTTAATTGCCCTTGAACTGACTGACTTGCTAGGCCACTTGAGGGCAGTCAAGAGTCAACCACATTGCTGTGGATCTGGAATCACGCCAGGCCAGGTAAGGATGGTAGATTTCCTTCCTTGAAGGGGTGTTAGTGAACCAGATGCACTTTCACAACAATCAGTGATAGTTATCATGGCCACCATTACTGAGATAAGCTTCATATTCAAGATTTATTAATTGAATTCAAATTTCACCAACTGTTGTGGTGGGATTTGAACCCATGTTCCCAAAACATTAGCCTGGGCCTCTAATTACTAGTCCTGGGTCATTACCACAGTGCCACCATCTCCCCTTCTGTGAGGAGGCTGGGTTGCTGGGGCCACAGCACGTCCCCAATGTTTGTAGCAACTGATGTCCACAGAGAGGAAGATTAAACAAGTTCTATTCAAAATGGCTGACCCACTCAAAGGGGTAGGTTTGGTTGATGGAATTTGGTCCTCAAGACCTAATCAATGTGAGCTGCAGGCTGTGGCCTTCAGCTAAGTCCTACGATTGAAGATTTGAGAAGCTTACAGAGTGAGGTGCAATTGTGTCTCCAGTGGCACTCATCCCACTGGGGAAAGTTAAATAGTAATTTTCACCTAGGTGAGGCTGGTGACTACAGGGCCAATGAAGAATCCTGGAGAACTTGAGATGGCTCTGTCCCGTTCATCGCTAACTAATTTCTTAATGAGGTCCCTCAAGAGGTGATAGGTCTCTAAATTACTTATTGATGTCTGCCTGCAAGGCCTAATGAAAGGGCTTCGCAGTGAGACCAAAGCCCGTGTAAATCAGATGCAGGCCTTCCTGCAGCTAAATTGATTCCATTTTGTACTCATATCACACCCAAAAAATTTCTGCCCTGATGGGATACTGCTCAGGCAATGGAGGTGGAAATCACCCATCTCGTTTATTTTTAATTTTGTTCAGTGCTCCCCCACACCAACCCATCCCCGATCCTGTGGGTATTGACATCCTGCTGTGGTACAATGTGTAGGCTTCAATGTGTGGGAGGACACAGCAAATATCATCTGGTATTCAACTGTGTGGGGAATCACAGACAAACCTGGTGCCATTCCCTGATGCAGTCCATGCATTTCTCCAGCACAGGGTGTTGAACAGGAGCTGCTGCAATCCTGGGCTATGGGGATGGTGAGGTGGCAAGGAGCAGCTGAGGTCAACAATTCCCTACTGATCCTGCATGATTCTGATCCATGTGACACATCATCTGATGAGGCATTAAACGGAGCCAAAGCGACTGGCATGAGAAATGAGCAAAGACTCTGCATTTATATAACACCTGTGCTGTACCTGTCCTAGAAGTGTTTGATGGGGACAGTGTAGAGGGAGCTTTATTCTGTATCTAACCCTGTGCTGTATCTGTCCTGGGAGTGTTTGATGGGGACAGTGTAGAGGGAGCTTTACTCTGTATCTAACCCCGTGCTGTACCTGTCCTGGGAGTGTTTGATTGGGACAGTGTAGAGGGAGCTTTACTCTGTATCTAACCCCGTGCTGTACCTGTCCTGGGAGTGTTTGATGGGGACAGTGTAGAGGCATCTTTACTCTGTATCTAACCCCGTGCTGTACCTGTCCTGGGAATGTTTGATGGGGACAGTGTAGAGGGAGCTTTACTCTGTATCTAACCCCGTGCTGTACCTGTCCTGGGAGTGTTTGATGGGGACGGTGCAGAGGAAGCTTTACTCTGTACCTAACGCCATGCTGTACCTGTCCTGGGAGTGTTTGATGGGGACAGTATAATGGGAGCTTGACTCTATTTAACCCTGTGGTGTACCTGCCCTAGGCGTGTTTGATGGAACTGTGTGGAGGGAGATTAACTCTGTATCTAACATATTGCAAATTTACCACCTGCAGATCAAGCCTGAGCTTTTGAAGAGCTCTTCATATCAGTGGAACATGCTTAGGAAGTCTGGGGCTTCAGATGTGGATGGGAGATTGGGGTGTCATTTTTTCCTGTAAAGGCACCAAGTTTAGCATCCACCTCCAGAGGGATGGCATGGAAATCCATCACAGTGCTGTCAGGAGCAGGAGCCAATGCCTAGTAATTTCAACCCCACGCTGTTTTCAATTCATTGACACACACAGTCCCCACTGATGCCCCTGAATTCTCAAACTGCCATGGTGTGGTTTGAACTCATCTCCCTTGGATTTTTAAACGAGGCCTGTGTTCCCTGGCCTGTAACATAATCACTACACTGCTCTACCTGTGGATAATTAAATTTCTAATTTATTGTAGTCACACTTGCTCCTTTGTTAAGAAGTTAACAGTGTGTATCCAAGTTCAAGGTGGCTTCAGCTTAATTCTAAACCCGAATAAGTCCTTCCAGCCAAGCCGAATGCGCGATTAAGTCAACTCAAGGGTCTCCTACTCAGTAATATTCTGCCCTGCTACTCATGGGCCAAGGTATTACTGTCACAATGAAGCCAATACATTCACCTCAGTTCCACATTCTAGAAACTGCTTAGAAGTTACTTATTATGCTAGCTAGCTGTCTCTGTGACAGGATACGAGCACATTAGCTCTCAATGCCCTATCTGGCTATCTCTGTGAAACTTCGCAACCCCTCCACTGTTTCTGATTTGTCAGCTTGTCCAACATCAGGCACTGGATGAGCAGAAATGTCTTCCAATGAAAAATTGGGAGGACAGAAATGATTGTCTTTGGACCCCTCCCCCAACTCCAGCCTCCTTTCTGTGCACTTTTCGAGACTGAACCAAACTGAACACAACCTTCCTGTTGTATCTGAGCTAAGCTTTTGATCACATGTGTTCTATTACCAAGGCTGCCTAATTCCCAGCTCAGTAACATCACCTGACTCTGCCCCTGCCTCAGCTCCTCTGCTGTTGAAGCCCTCATCCCTGCCTTTATTACCTCTGGACATGATTATACCAATTTCCCCTTTCCAGCTTCTTCCAACCTCCATTAACTTGAGCTCGTTCAAATCTGCTGCCCAGATCTCAACTTGCACCAAGTCCTTTCGCCAAACACCTGCGCTTGCCAACCTACATTGGTATCTAGTCCAGAAAGGCCTTGATTTTAAAATTCTCATTCATGAGCTTCAAATCCCTCGTGTTGTGGTGTTAGTTTTGCATCTACCTATCTGTAACCTTTACCAGCCTTACAATTCTCTAAGATATCTGTGGGCCAACGATTCTAGGCTCTTGAGCATCCCCAATTTTAATCACTCCACCATTGATAGCTGCTTCGTGCCACAGCCCTAAGCTCTGGAATTCTCTCCATAAACCATTCTCCTCTAACAGTTTTGAAACTCAATTCTTTGATCAAATATTTGATTATATTTTTACGTCTCCTAATGTGGTTTGTCAAATTTTGTTCATATAATAGTGAAACATTTTGGGATTTTTTTAAACATATTAAAGATACTATAAAAAAGGCTGTTGATGTATAACTTCACATGTACTTAGCCATCTCAACCCTCAGTTATAGTCCATTTAGTCTGAAGCTGAAACACAAGCCTGTGTCCAGTTACCATCCAGTTTGGTACTTCTTCACCTTCACTTGTTGCAGTTTCCAAACATAAATGCCTCCTGCAAAAATGTCACTTTCTTGCATTTTGGATCTGGGGCAGGGACTTCTTCAGTGTTGGTTAATAATTACTCAGGGTGCTCGAGGTTGGGTTCATATTCACAGGGGTTCCTTGGGAGTTGCATGCAATATGTGGGAGTTGGTTAATAATTGCAAAAGGTCCTTGGGAGTTGTTCACTACTTGCAGGGGATCCTCAGATGTGATAAAGATTCATGGGGCTGGTGGGGGCGGGGGTGGTGGACAGTTTGGCAGTTGGGTTAATATTCACAAGGGATCTTCAGGAGTTGGGTTCATATTTGCACTGAGTCATCGGGAGTTCGGTAATTATTCAGGGGATTCAGGAGTTAATTCGTATTCAAAGATCAACCTTGGGAATTAGCTCAATTCACAAATGGGATTTGGCTAATATTTGTAGGGGGTGTTCTAGGCTTGGCAAATATTTAGAGTGGGTGCTCAGCTGTTGGGTATTAGAAACAGGGTGCTCAAGTGTTAGTATTTGCAGGGGGTTTTTCAGAGTTTCTCAAGTCACAGGGGCTCTGCATGAATGGCGTACCCAGGCACCCTACAGACTCTGTACAAGATGTCTGACTTCCACAAAACTGACATAGTCATCGGTCATTCCACAGCACCAGACACAGCTATGTTGGTTTGTTAGTGATGCACGTGGGTGAATGCAAGAACAGACACATAGGTAGACAAAACGCGGCAGGGTCAAGTATTCTTTTTTTATTATTTAAGATTTAGTTTCGAATCTGAAGAGGTACATTTTTAGTTTTAGCGTCAAGGTTAACCACACTCTCTTCAAATACTGCACGATGTCCAGAACCTACAGATTACTTGAAGCGGCAGGCAGAGTTTCAAGAAGTTGTGCTCCTGATGAATGAAGTGACCCCCAATGCAGTGCTATCCCAGAGCTCCCATTCCAGTGAATTTTAAATGCCAAGAGAGACAGACAGACACAGAGAAAGACAGATAAAGAAATGAGTATATACCACTCTGTGTTCAGCAGTTCTTTTATTGTCGTCTAGGTATTAAATTTGTGAATGCTTTTTAAAACATATTTCTTGTATTATTTATTTAAGCTAAAGTCAAAATTAAAAAAATCAATTTGTTTTAGTCAACTCATCCACTCCTCAGCTACATGCCCATATATAACCAAGAATCAAAATGCTTACCCAGCATGCCGCTCCCCCGCTGACCGTGAACTTAAACATTGTTACTTATAAGTTATGAATTTTGACACCAGCTCTCCTGATGATTTACTGTGTAGTTTTCACATTCACCCAACATGTAGTGGGTTTTCCCGAAATGTGATGCATAATTTGATATCGCAAGTAGTACAGGCACAATGGGCCAAATGGCTTCATTCGATGCTGTATTAGTCTATTGTTCTAGGTAGCTCGTGGATTAGACACTGGTCAGCGGGAGGCACTACAGCCCATCCAAGTGGGGAGCATGCCGTCAAGAGACTGATGAGCAGAAAAATCTCCCGGTAATTCTAACGTAACGCTGCGATTGCATTGCATCTGGCACTGATCAGGAACTGAGATTATGTGTACTGAGGGAGAGAGAAAAAAGAAAGAGAAAGAGAGGGAAAGAGAAGAGGGGAGTAAATCAGTTTTCCTTAGTGACGATCCAATGTAGAGCTCTGTAGTAGATCTGTGGGGGTTTTGTTGGGGGGTCTGAAGGTGGTCTGGAAGCCTGGAGGTGGAGAGTGAAAGTTGCCGGGGTTGGAGGGTGGAGGGTAGGGGGCCCAGCCAGCTCTGTGCAAGGGGATCTGTGTGTTGAAGGGGTTACTGTGCCCTGTCTGTGCTGCTGTGGGGCCGTCTATTTCTGTCAGCGTCTGGAGCGACTTCAGCCAATGTGGAGGGTTTTCATCCTGCAGTGTGTCTAAACTGTTCCCCGTGGATGCTGGCACACCTGTGGAGAGAAAACACACATGTTGGACACCAGTTTGAGAACTCAATGTTCACTCATACACTCAAACAGTCTATAATACTGAAGTGGCATTCTACAGCACAAAGTGGGGGGGGCTATTCAGCCCAAATACAGAAATAGATTTGGAGAATGGGATTGACTGGATTGCTCTGCAAAGAACTGGCATGGACTCGATGGGCCGAATGGCCTCCTTCAATGCCTGAATGATGATGACTCTATGTCCATAGCTGCTCTTTGAAAGAGCTATCAATTGGTCTCACTACCCTGTAGCCCTAAAACTTCAAGTGAACATCCACTTCTTTTTTCAAAGTTACGAACGAATCTGTTTTCACCACCATTTCAGACATGGTATTCCAGATCATGACACTGCATAAAAAACACTCATGCCCCCCTCCCCACACCCCCCAAAGCTCTCTACAAAATCTCTTTAACTTTCTTTGCTCTAAGGAGAACAAGCCTAGCTTTTCTAGTCTCTCCTGTGCTAGCGAGCTTGGTGAAAACTTGCTTTGGGAAAACAAACACAACACAAAAGCCCCTGTCAACCTGCCTTTGCTGCCCTTTGGCCTCTCTGATGACTGGGGTTATCCAGTAAGTCGTTAAGGCACAAGGGCCAGGAAGGTCAGAGACCTGGCTAGAGATGCATTATGGAATCTGAGCAGGGTGGAAGCAACTGAAGAAGGGGAGAGCAGATCAAAAAAAAAAAAAGCAACTTTGAAAGCTGTGCACAGGCAGAAAGGTTATATGGATTTTGGAAGCAGTCCACAGAGTTAGGGATGAAAAACTAAATTCTGAGGGTGAGCAAATGGAGCAAACACAATCAGTGAATCAAGGTGGGCCCAGGAAAGGCTGGAAGAGTAGAACGAGGATTATGAAGTCCATTTTCTATGACATGAGGAGCTCTTTGAGGAAGGAGATGACAGGTGAGGGAGGCAAATGCTGAACCATTCCAGATTTGAAGGGAGGCTGTCAAAAGCAGCATCTGAGTTTCAACAGTCAAGCTCAGAGAAAAAAAATAGTCCAGGGGTTGGAAAAAGGCAGATCCGATGGGGCATGCGAAGTTCAACACAGGGTTACAGAATGCGGAGATTATACAGCAGCAGGATAAGTTTGAGCACATGGTCAAGCAGGTTGGAGAGGAGGCAGGAGGGACACTGGTATGATTGAGAGCCAAGCAGAATGAGTTTGGCAGCAAATAATGTATAGCAACAACCCTGAGCCAATGGTGAGACCAGAGATCTAGAGCTGGGTAACATTGCCATATAGATGGAAACTTTGCCCGTATCTGTTAGTCATCAGCGGAGGAGAAGGAATTACATGAATAGGAAAGGGATCAAGAATGGAATCTTTTAGTTCAGGTGGGTATAAAGGATCCCATTACACTTCAGGAAAAGGAGCAGAGAGCTCTGCTGGTATACTGGCCAATATTTTTCCCTCAAACATCACAAATGGATTATCTGGTCATTTATTTGCTAATTATGAGACTTTGTGGAATGCGGCTGTTGTATTTTCTGACATCACAGTGAATGTACTTCAAAAGGAGTCCACTGATTGTGCAATGCTTCGGGGCATCCCGGGATGTGACAGGTGCTATGCAAATGCAAATTCTCAGATTTCTTAAAATCCACTGTTGAATCACATCTGTCTGTCCAATTGAGTGAAGGGAAGCTTTAGAATAGCATTTACTAACTCGAACATCCTGCACAGTTGTACATTGTTTTGCTTACCACTGATGAAAGTCTGCCATGTTCTCAAGAGTGCTGTCTCTAGGCTTAGTGAATGAGTAAGAATAATAGACAATACACTTCATGTATCATCAGATCTCTACCCGTGTTAGTGACAAATAAGTCCCCCACCAGTACTGCACCCATATTATACAGTGACAGACGAGTCCCCACCAGTACTTCACCCATGTTATACAGTGACAGACGAGTCCCCACCAGTACTTCACCCATGTTATACAGTGACAGACGAGTCCCCCACCAGTACTGCACCCATGTTATACAGTGACAGACAAGTCCCCACTAGTACCGCACCCATGTTATACAGTGACAGACCTGCCCCCTCAGTACTGTACCCGTGTTGCTACACAGCTCAACACCGATTTGGAGCAGTATTTACAATTATTCTACTGCATGATTTATACAGTTCAAGCTAACGGAGTAGGAAAATGTTACGCACCCATTATACTCCACTGAAATCCTAGTGGCAGCACAATGAAATAATAGGAAAGGAAATTTAATTAAAGTCTTATCTTTTACCCGAAGGTCACTCATTGATTGGAAGCTAGATTTCAGACATTCATTCGATGGATTGGTTTACCATCTGCCAAGGAATAGAAGTCAGCGGTAGATATTCATTAAGAGGAGATACGAGGGGCTCCTGACTCATTAATGAAGCTGCACTGACACAGATTTCTGGATACAGGGCTATTCCTGATATTTACATCAACCATCTGCTGTCCCAATTTAGAATGAAGACTAACTGCATGGAAATATTGCTAGTTAATTTCTGAATTAATAGAAATAGGGGCACCTTGGTAATATTCATCATTACTCCTCCCCACCTGTGGCAATCACAATTTTCTACAGACCGACATGAAAGACCAAGAAACCAAGATCAAAGGAGTACAGTGTTCAAGATCTTTTAGTAGCCAATTTCTTCCATTCCACCTCCTGTAGGTAACATCTCTTGCTAGGTTACAGTTCTGTAGAGGTTTTGTGCCCAAGGGCCCATTCTATTGGTGTGAGCTTAGACACAGTCAGCTACTTGACCACAACTTGCACCCATACACTAAGTACACCTAGTGACCCAACTTACAAAAGGATGGGAAGAGACCAAATGTATTTAGTCCATGATGTGTGGACTTAGCTGCTGGAATTATGATGCTATAACTGTTTTGCGAAGGCCCCCATTAAATGATTAGGTTTTTTGTGTTGTATTGCAGAATTGGGTGGATGGTGACACTGGGAATTAAACTGTCAGTAAGAGCTGGGACATGTTGACCAACTTGCAAATTGGGGTCCCTGATGCTTGTGGTTGCCTGAACACTTTTTAAAATTGGGCAAAATCCAGGATTCGCTCAAAGTTCTGGAAGTTTCCCACCCCACATCTGAAGCATTAACCCAGCTTTTTTCCTTTCAGGTGCCAGTGAGCTGGTTGTGTTTTTATAGGCTTTTCTCAATTCTGCATTCTGAACACTTGCTTGAACAGGAGACACGACGGGCCAAAGGGCCATTTCTGTGCTGTGTAACTCTACAGGTGTGCAGAGGGTGAAAAATTCTTCTAGGCTTTTGAACGGCTACCCCAACACATTCTATCCTTGTTTGCCAGTTCCCTTTTGTATTCAGCATAATTACCACTTGCTTTCCTAGCACAGAATATCTCCAACTGAAAAAGATCACTGAGAAAAAAACAAAAAAACTGCGGATGCTGGAAATCCAAAACAAAAACAGAATTACCTGGAAAAACTCAGCAGGTCTGGCAGCATCGGCGGAGAAGAAAAGAGTTGACGTTTCGAGTCCTCATGACCCTTCGACAGAACTTGAGTTCGAGTCCAGGAAAGAGCTGAAATATAAGCTGGTTTAAGGTGTGTGTGTGGGGGGCGGAGAGATAGAGAGACAGAGAGGTGGAGGGGGTTGGTGTGGTTGTTGCTTGTTTGTCGCTACAACCACACCAACCCCCTCCACCTCTCTGTCTCTCTATCTCTCCGCCCCCCACACACACACCTTAAACCAGCTTATATTTCAGCTCTTTCCTGGACTCGAACTCAAGTTCTGTCGAAGGGTCATGAGGACTCGAAACGTCAACTCTTTTCTTCTCCGCCGATGCTGCCAGACCTGCTGAGTTTTTCCAGGTAATTCTGTTTTTGTTTTGAAAAAGATCACTGTTCATCTACTCAGCCATGCCAGTGTGGATCTTTGGATTCAGGATTGGGTGTTTTTCTGGAGGTTTCAACACACACACTCACACATTAAATAGCCTTTTCCCTATTTTAAATATTCCTTGAACTGAAATAAAATATTCAAATAAAATGAGAAAAACTTTCATTTAATGCCTTTTCTCCTGGTGTTGCTCGCAGCAACATTCCGTTCAAAGAGCATGATGAGTTGAGTGTCCAGGACAATCCTGGGGCGGGTGGGGGTTGCAATCCTATTTGGAGTAAGCACACTTCAGGGAATATTCAGCCCTTGAGATACTTTATATATATTGAATATGCCATGTCCAACAACAAGTGTCTGAAAATTTCTGACTGGTTTTATGTGATCTGAATGTACTGTCAGTCAATCGTCTTGGGGCACTTCCAGAAGTTTGAGAGTATCCTAGGCTTTGCCTGATTTTAATAAGTCTCCAGGCAACCACAAGTATCAGGGACCCCAATTTGCAAGTTGGTCAACATGTCCCTGCTCTTATAGACATTTCAATTCCCAATGTCACCATGCACCCAATTCTCCAATACAACACAAGCCTAATAGTTTAATGGGGACCTTCGCAAAACAGTTATAGCATCATAATTCCAGCAGCTAAGTCCACACATCATGGACCAAATAGATTTGGTCCCTTCCCATCCTTTCCCAAGTTGGGTTACCAGGTGTACTTAGCGTATAGGTGCCATATATGCACGCCATCATGTTGTACATAGTTATATAATATCTGCAGTATAGGAACAGGTCACTTCAACCCTACAGGTGTAAGCTGGCGGTCATGCTCTACATGAGTCTCCTTGCACTCTTCATCTAGCCCCATCAAAATCTGTCCCTCTCTGCCTCATGTCTACGTAGCTTCCCCTTATTTATATCAGTCACTTAACCACGTCCTGTAGCATGAGTTCCATATTCTGACCACTCTAGGGGTAAAGAAGTTTCCTTCCTGGAAATATTAGTGACCGTTTTCAATCCACGACCTATAGTTTTAGTCTCGTCCCTAAGTGGAAACATCTCTAAAGTCTATCCTAAGTAACTCCTTCATAATCTTAAAGCCCTCCATTAGATCAGCCTCAGCCTTTTCTTTTCTAGAGAAAAAAGCCCCAGTCTGTGCATTCTTCCTCAATGGGTGCAACCTCTCAATTCTAGTTTAATTACAGTAAATGATTGTTGCACCTTCTGAAGTGCCCCTAAATCCTTTGTAGATGGAAACTAGAGCTGTTCACAGTGCTCCAGTTTTCTTACAAGTTTAAAATTTCCATTTTTCACATCTCCCTCTCTAGAAATGAACCCCGTTTTTTTCTTTGTTTTATTAATGGCCTTATTAACCTGTGGCGCTATTTTTAGTGGTGTATCTGCACCCCCCCAGATCCATCTGTTCCTCTACCCTATTCACACACTTAGTGTTTTCTCAAGAGTATATGGTGATCTTATCCTACCAAAATTTATCACCTCAACTTAACCTACATTGAAGCTCATTTCTCAATTATACACCAATTCTACCTGTATTTTGTTGCAGTTTTCCTTTCTACTAAATTTACCCCCTCAGTTTGGCATCATCTGCAAATTTAGAATAGCATTTCCAATTCCAAGTGGAAATAGTTTATGTAGATGGTGAACAATGGTACCAGCAACAATCGTCGTGAAATACCACTTTCCACTTTTTGCCAATCTGAGTAACTAGCTTTAACTCCTACTTTATTTTCTATTTTGCAGCCAGTTTGTTATCAAATCTGCTCCTTATTGCCCAACTCTACATGTCCAGACATGTATGATACATCACCTCAAAGTTCCCCAGCACATGACAGACCTGTATCCACCTGTACTTAGCGCAAATGTTACATGCTCACTACATAGAGCTTTTCACAGCTAAAAGCACACCATTCAGCATTCCAGGTGTGTGCCAGTGCTTATACCTCACAGGAGCCGACTTCCATCCCACTTATCTCTCCCTATCAACATGTTCTTTTATCCCTTTCTATTTCAATTAATTATCCTGTTTTCCCTTAAATGCACCTATGCTACTCCACTCCACATGCTAGTGAGTTCCACATTCTCAGCACTCTCAAGTACAGAAGTGTCTCTTGAATTTCTCATTGGATTTATTCATGACTATCTTTTGTTTATGGCCTCGAGTTCTGAACACTCCACAAGCTACAAAGCACTATCTGGAATCCCTCCATGTTTGGAAGGTCACAGTCAATAATGGTGCTGCTTTTCACCACATTCAATCCTAACATTTCAACCAGATCAATGCTTTACTAACACATTTGTTACACGATCAACTCTCCTGTTTTGCAAGATATTATCAAAAAAGTGTAAAATTAAATGAGTTTGACTTTAAAAATCCCCTCAATGTCTCATCAGCAGGCAGCAAATGGCAAATATTACCTCAAAGTTATTAGAATTAAAACAATAAGCACAGAATTCACACAACAGGAGCTCACAACACTACCAGAAAACATTTTAAACCATAGTTAATTGACATAATTTAATTGGGACAATTTGCATTTTGATAGCGCCTTTATCGGAAAATATCCCAAGGCACTTCGCAGTAGTGTTACCAAACAAAATTTGACACTGAGCCACATAATGAACTACTAGGACAGGCTTGGTCAAAGAGGTAGGTTTAAGGAATGCCTTAAAGGAAAAAGGAGGGGTTGAGAAGAAAAGCGGGAAGGTTTTAAGAGGGAATTCTAGAGCTTTGTGCCTTTATTTGCTTAGGCCCTGTCGCCAATAGTGGAGCAATTAAAGTCAGGAACGTGCAAGAGGTCAGAGCTAAGGGAATGCAGAGATCGCAGAGGAGTGCAGAATTGGAAGAAGTTAGAGTTAGTGGGGGATTTGAGCAAAGGACGAAATTTTAAAATCAATGCATTGCCGGATTGGAGCCAATGCAGGTCAGCGAGGACAGCATTGATGGGTGAACGGGACTTGGTGTACGTTGGGATACTGGCAGCAGGATTTAGCTGACCTCGAGCTTAATGAAGGGTTAAGATGAGAGGGTGACCAGATCAGATTGGAATAGTCAAATCCACAGGTAACAAACACGGATGAGGATTTCAGCAGATCAGCTGAGGTAGGTGGTGTTACGCTGGTGGAAGCAGGCAGCCTTAAAGATAGGGAAGACATGAAGCAGGAATTCGCTGTTCTGGGTCAGATAGGGTGCTAAGATTGCCAACGGTCTGATTCAGCCTTGGATGCTGCTAGGGGATGGAATTTTTAGTGAGGATCAAAGGCAGTATCTTTGGTCTTCAAGTGGTTAATTCAAAGAAAATGAAAGGAAGACTTGCATTTCTACAGTACCTGAGAGCAAGGTTTGATACTTTTTAAAGAGGATAGGTTTGACGGAGAGAGAGCAACAGCTAGAGAGAACTAAGTGCAGAGAGGGTATGAGGGAAGATAGGAGAGAAACTAGAGAAAGATGAGAATTCAGGGCGAGGGCAGCAGGGAACCTGAAGCTTAGCCCAGTGGGCTATTAGAAGGGAGGGACACAGTAGAGGAAACTTGTTAGATAGTCTTAGTCTGCGGGCTGCTCACACATTGTTGATGGTGAAAATGGAAGAGATAGGGAGAGGGGTTTCAGACAACGGTTTGCAGGAGAGAAGAGAAGCTGGGATTATCTGTGCATTCCAGGGTGATTCTGGAATAGTGAGCTGTTTTAGTAGACCAGGGCAGGACCCAATAGTGCTTTAGGTGGTCCAGCCAGATCTGGCAATGGATGGCTAAATCATTTGTCTTCCATATCTTTTCAAGTCTGTGCCCCTTTGACCGAAGGAAGTAGTGATGAGGGCTGTACCAAGGTGAATGGCCAGGTTGAGAGTGAGTAATGGATCTTACTGGGGACTACGGCAAAGGTGGAGGTAAGGAAGCAGTTGGACAAATCAGAAGCTGCAGAAATGTTGTGGTGAACAAAGGGTCAAAGATTAGACAGTTGGGATTTTGAAAGAGCAGCAAATTAATTGGGGAATAATGTGTTTTCCAGGGGCTGATATAGAAAGAAATAGGGTTGGGGACCAGAAGGAGGATGTAGGTGGAAAATGATCACAGATGGCTTTATCTGTAATGAATATGATGAGGCTGGCAAGACCATGTGAGATGGCAAGGTCAAGGAGGTAGCCATGAATATGGCTTGGGGAACGTATATGGAAGGAGGGATTTAGGGAGAAGAGGGCAATAAACTCAGAGAGAGAGAAAGAGAGTATGATGAGTTGAGATGGAGGTTGAAATCACCAAGAAAGGAAATTATTTGGTACAGAGGCGCAGGGAGGAAAGCAGGGTAGATATCTGAGTGAGAAAATTTTATTATACTTGTACAGGAGGATTTTGAGCGAGGGGTAAGGAGGGCTGGAACAAGGAAACATGCTCAAAGGAGGAGAAAGAGGCGGAGGAATAGGGGACCAGGTTAAGGTGAGATTTGGTGATGAGTGCCACGTGGCTGTGACGGTCTTGAAAAGGCAAAGAATCTGGCCTGATCAGATTAGCTCAAAGGATTTTGTCATAACAACACAAACTGACATCTTGAAACTTACAATTACTGCCCCAACAGAATTGGCTTTGAGCCATTTTCAAATCCCTCGGCACACAAAATAAACTCTTCCCACTATTTTAACACATGATTGTTACAACACTGCAATCAAACTATTCATATAGAAAACAACAACACAAACAATAAAACCTTTTCCTCCTCTAGCCAAGATTGGTTTCTGTGCTATAATGTCTTTGACTGAGCGGATTCTTGACAGGGTATTACCCTGGCTGGGGAATCGAGAACATGGGGACACAGGCTCAGGATAAGGGGTCTATCATTTAGAACTGAGATGAGGAGGAATTTCTTCAATCAGGGTTGTGCATCTTTGAAATTTGCTACCCCAGAGGCTGTGGATGCTCACTTGACAAGTAGACTCAAGACAGATCAGTAAACATTTGGGTACTAAGAGAATCAAAGAGCACGGGAAGAAGGCAGGAAATTGGTGTAGCTTTAGATGATCAGTCACGATCTTACTGATTGGTGGAGCAGACTTGATGGGCTGCCTGATCTAGTCCTGTTCTTATTTCATATGTTCTTAACTCCTCATCTGCTGCAGCCGAGAGCTAGGGCCTGCCTGCGGGATCCAGAAAGTGCACTTTGGATGGCTAACAATATAAATGGTATTTTTAAGTTCAGTTGGTTTAATAGTACAAACCAACACTGGAAAGATCACACTCACCAACACCCCACAACGCAGTACATTATCTGTGCATTGATGAGCAATGTCTTTAGAGATATTCTAGAACCAATGAAATTTAATGAGGGAATCACTAAACAGGAAGTTCAGGTTAACATGAATAGACCAAACTACTCCCAGCTCAGTAAATCTAGCCAGTGAATAGCTGAGCCACCCAGAATAAGAGGTACTAGGATGATCTGAGCCTGGCAGTGATCAAAACATTACAACTAACTTCAACCAGAGTTCAACACACCCGCTTGCCAACCAATGGCTCCCTTTGGAAGTGCATACCTTGAGAGAGTTAGCAGTTTGTTAAAGATCATCTTACTCTGGGCAACTCGGGCAGATACCGGGGAATATCTGACAGACAAAATTCCACCCGGGGTGGGGGAAGAAGGCCCAGCAGCTCCAGGGCTGTATTAGGAGACAATTGGCAATTGTGGATCTACACTTAATGCAGGAACCAGGGCATTTAGGAGCAAAGCAATTTGATGCAAATAGAGAGAAAGGCCAAGGCTTAATTTTATCCAAACCAAATGTAAATGAAGCCCTGAGCATGGTGGAGATATTAACATGCTACGAGCATGTTGAAAAGAATATATCTTGTTTAAATCAGGATACTTGCAGCAATTTATTTCCAACTGAAATCTGACCAATGTACACAGAAAAAAGTGAAAGTGTGTTTGACAGGCGGCAACACCCACACTAATACTACATGAGCAGCAATGTTCAGAGTACCACTGGCATGAATCTGAGCCAGCAGATTGCTGGTGCTGTGTATTTGGTTGTTGAACCCATTCTTAATGGTGGATCCAATCACAGTGAGGCATGGAATGACTCCAGGAACTTGCTACACATTGACCTGTTAACTCTTAGTGGAGGAGCATTCATGTGATGTTTCAGTACATCCCTTCTCACTCACTGCTATTGCTCCTGCCCTTCCGTATTATGCTGTAACTTCTGAGATCTCCCTTGATGCCAACTTGAATAACCAAGACTCCTCATCTATCCACTTCTCCACTTTAAGATGCCAATTAACAAGAATTTAAAACACAACCAGTGTTATTTAAACACAAGCAAAAAAAGTGTTGTGTTCAGCTTGGAAGACGACAAAAAATGGTGCAGTGGACTTCACATTTACACTATGAAAACCATGAGTAGAACTACAGCTTAAATGTATTCAACAGCCGTTACTAATTAGGTACTGCACCCAATTAAAGCAGCAACCAATGATTCAGTTAATGCTGAGTCAGTTGACGGGAGGGCAAGTAAGTTCCATGTGTGAGTGGAGAGGAAAAAAAAGTGGGCAAATGCTCATTTACAGCCCTGAATAACAAAGGACGAACACTGGTTAATCTCTTTTACTCCAAGGAGAACGAAGGGGATTGGAATAGTGGTGTACAAGATTATGACAGATTTGGATAAGTTAAACAAAGAAAAGCTGTTCCATTATCTGACTGTACAAGGGCTGGGATTTCCAGTTTTAAGGTTTTAGGGAAGTGAATGGTAACGATCTAGAACACGCTTCTACAAGTGTGATGGAGGTTAAGATGATCAACGATCTCAAAAGGAAATTGGATAGGCACTTGAGGGAAATAAACCTGCAGAGCTACAGGGATAGAGCAGGGCAATGGGACTGACTGGATTGCTGTACAGTGGGCCAGTATAGACTTGATGGCCTGAATGGTGTACTTCTGTGACTCCATGACTGACTCGTCAGGTGCTGCCTTGTTTAGGGGGCTGTGCTATGATCCACTTGCTGTCAAACTCTTCTCAGCTGTAAGATAGTAAGGATCAGACAGAAGAATAGAGATCAGATGCCTGATGCCCGAGAGTCCTCCAACAAGAGTGAAGAATCTCACTTCTAATGAAGCCAAACAGCTTTATTCTGGCCCCAAAATACTATACGGTCAAGGTTAAGTAAACAGTGTTCCAGGGACTTCAAGATTGACGTTTAGATTGAAAGTGAATAGCTCTGCAATTGCAGAGCTCCCGAAGTGCACTGGAAACTTTGTTGTCTCTCTCCATGCTGCGAAGGTATTTGCTGGGAAAGTTACATTAGCTTCTGTTCTACAATGATTTCATGCTGTTCAGGCAGTACCTAGCAAACATATTCAACTTATCAACTGGACACCTTTTTCTTTCAGCACTTATGTTCTTGTACAAGAATCTTTAAAATAATGCTGTGACACCATCTGCAGTGGCTTAGCTGGTGAGGTGGAAGGAAGGTTACTATAAAATTGACCTCAGCTGAAATCAGGGCAGAAAATGAGAATTATACACCAGCCCAGAGCTTCTCTTCCCTATAAAGAACCCCCAGACCCTGCTATAGAATGAGCCTGGTTTCCATGGCCACAGAGCATCAATTATGACCGTGGTGTCTTATACTGCACGTGAACTTGAGGATTGCGGGTGGGGACGTGGTGGCTGAGGTCCTGAAAGTTATTAACGCCAGTGAAAGTTCCCAACTTTGGAAGAAATGGGGTAAATGTGTGACATTTATAGGCAGGTTCCTGCAACATCTAACAGAAATGGGTTCAGAAGTCAAGCAAAGAGCAATAAAATTATATTAAATGCCAGAGAACAGCTAAATACCTCTAAGCCCAGTTTTTAAATCATGCTTTAGTTTGCTACTAATCTGGGATTTCAGGACCAAGTCAACCAGAAGGGAGGAATTTATATTTGTATTCACAACCTCAAGACATCCCAAAGCACCTTTGTCAATCAAGTGTACTCACTGTTGTAATGTAGGAAATGTGGAGCCAATTTTCAAAAAACAAGGTGCCACAAACCGCAATGAGATAAATGCCTAATCCACTTCAGTGATCCAGGGTGAGACACAAATACTGGACAGGACCAATGTTTCTTCTAAGCTGTGCAGCAATCTTAAAGTTCCTGCACAGACCATGAATGACAGCCCCTTAAGTTGCCACACAAAAAAATAAAGAGCCTGTGCACTTAAACAAATCTATCACACACTACAAAAAAATTTACAGGGTCCATTGGCCAGGGCAATGGGGACAACTTACTTAACTTTACTTCAAGTAGTGCTGCAAGATCCCTTAAATCCATCCAAAAGATGGCGTCTCAGACAGCGCAGCACTGAAGTTTTCAGCCTAGGCTGTGTGCTCAAGGTTTTGAAGTGGGACTTGAACCCATTCAGTTCTACCACTGAGCCACAGCTGACTATAGTCCACAGCAAAGTTGAAATAGGTGGTCTTGGGCAAACAGACTTTAAGGAAGTTCACTCCAATGGACTTTCAAGCAGATTTTGCATAATTACCCAACCTAACTTTGTGGCAATGAAGATGGTTTCGAATATTCTGGGATGGAGAGACTGATGGCGGGTTTATGTATTGTGTGTAAGATGGGCACAGCAGGAATAAAGGATCTGTAGCATCGTGCCCTGCCACCACACCCCCACCTCCAAAACTGAAGGAATAAATCATACAGACAAGGACAAGTAAACATCATTGTGCCTGCCTAAATCTAGTTGTCCTGTATCCAATTGCTTTTGTTTCATGCATTGAGCAGGTTGGTATCTTTACATCTCAAAAGTGAAGGCGGAAAGGTAACCTAGTAGAGGTTTTTAAAACGATAAAAAGGTTTTGGTGGAGTAGATGGAGAGTAAGTTTCTACTGATAGGGAAGAACAAAACTAGATGTCATCAATATAAAATAGGTACCAAGAAATCAAATTGGAAATTCAGAAGGAACTTTTTTTCCTAAAGTGTGGTAAGAACATGAAACTGGCTACTTGAGGGAGCGGCTGAGTTGAATAGAATTGATGTATTTAAGGGCAAGTCAGATAAGCATTTGAAGGGGAAGGTTATACTGATTGAATTAGATTTGGCCTAAGTGAAGTATAAATAGACTTCTTGGGACAACTGGCCTGTTTCTGTGCTGCGTATTCCTTACAATTTGACAAACTGTTTCGAATGCCCCAAAGATTGTTTACATTGCAGTAAAATAGACAATTTCATTCCAGTGAACTGCTTCAAGGAAACAGAAGGCAGATGAGATTTGATTGTCCCTGTCCACACTTCAGTTTTGGTTGTTCCACTGGAAGGTGGGAAAGTCACCATGGTCTGTGCTTGTCACAGGCGAAGAGGCCAATTCACTGAAAACCAGTGCTGTTCATTCTCATCACATACAGGACAAGACAGTCCCAAGCATACCTACTGTCAACTGGAGTTCCATGGCGGGGAATCGATTCAAATAAACAGCAATGAAGGCACACAGAAGCAGAAGTTGCAAAAGAGAAGCCTTACTGATTAGATTGAATTTCCCCAAACGTAAACCCCAAGAAAAATAAAAGCCTAAATTCTGAGTTTAATTTTCTTGGAGTATACCAACAATAGGCTTGCTGAACTACATGGAAACTCATACATATAATTCACAAAATACAAACAAAACATTTGGCCTGGCCACACTGATTCTGTAATGCTGGAAGTTACGTGCAATGGCCCCCCCGATGGAGGCCAACTTTTGCCGAGGTTTGATACTGCACGCAAAGTAACTAGCAACCTGCTTGCTGAGATGGTACTAGATTTGAAAATTGGATACCAATTGCAAAGGATGGTACTAACTAATTCACCCATGCTACCAGCTGCTGCAACCCAGGTACGTACAGGCTACTATACAGTTCAGAACACCGCCACTCTCTCTCTTTCTGGGGCCCGGGAATCTAAATCAAGTGTGGCAACAAACAGGATCAGTCTTCTCCACACCAAAGCTCAGGTTTACAAATGTGGAAAGGGATGTGTTGCTGCATTAGAAAACATGCATAGTAGTCATCAGTTCTGAAGTGTGTACACAGCACTGGGTGGGCGATGGAATGCAAGAGGGTGAATCAATTCTCCCATCTGTCATTTCCAAATAAAAAAATCAATTTTAATTTTGCACAAACCACATTTTTCAACGGCATGTTGTAGAAACTTTAAGAGTAACTTTTAGATTCCATCTGTACCCTGATATTTTCCTGCTAAGCAACTTATGTCTGGAGACAAATGTTATAGTCCAACTATAGTTAAATGCAAAAAGGACAGATAGTAGGTTCTCAAAGGCAGACTTCTTGCTGCTCAATCTTCTGGAACTCCGAACCATAAACAAGCAACAATTGTTCAAAGGTGCTGTAATTTACGTCTCAAAATCTCCATCCAGATGACTACTACAGGAGATTGCCAATAGCTCTACCAACTTCTCCAGCCCCAGTTACATAATCTTGTTTCTTGTTTGTTTACCTGAAATGCTGACAAACCTTTAAAAAGAGATACAGTTCAGTAATTTCTTTAATCCTCATTCCACAAATTTCTCTCCACACCATTGAGAAGCTTCCTGTTATTCTGAGAATCTTAATGCACAGAGAGTGGTCATTTGGCCCATCAGGTCTGTGCTATCTCTTTTGAAAGAGCTATTCATCTAAGTTCCACACTCCTCCCCTTCCCACGTAGCACTACAAGCTTCTCCTTTTCAACTTTGTATCTAACTTCCTTTTCGAAGTGATTCATGTTGAATTCTGAATGCGGGGAAGCTATTTTATTGGAGGAGCAATACCATCAAGGCTAATTTTGACCATACTATGATCTGCACAAGTCTGCATTCCATTTTTTTTTATTCATTTACAGGATATGTTGGGCATCGCTGACTAGGCCAGCATTTATTGCCCATCCCTAATTGCCCTTGAGGTGGTGGTGAGCTGCCTTCTTGAATCACTGCAGTCCCTGTGGTATAGATCCACCCACAGTGATGTTAGGAAGGGAGTTCCAGGATTTTGACCCAGTGATAGTGAAGGAATGGTGATATATTTCCAAGTTAGGGAACTTCCAGGTGGCGGTGTTCCCATGTGTCTGCTGCCTTTGTCCTTCTAAATGGTAGTGGTCGTGGGTTTGGAAGGTGCTGCCTAAGGAGCCTTGGTGAGGTTCTGCAGTGCATCTTGTAGATGATACACACTGCTGCCACTGTTCGTCGGTGGTGGTGGGAGTGAATGTTTGTGGAAGGGGGTGTCAATGAAGAGGGCTGCTTTGTGCTGGATGGTGTCAAGCTTCTTGAGTGCTGTTGGAGCTGCACTCATCCAGGCCAGTGGAGAGTATTCCATCTTTTGACTTATGCCTTGTAGATGGTGGACAGGCTTTGCGGGGGTTAAGAGGTGAGTTGTTCGCCATAGAGATCCTAGCCTCTGACCTGCTCCCAAAGGCACTGTATTTATATGCTAGTCCAGTTCAGCTTCTGGTCAATGGTAACTCCCAGGATGTTGATAGTGGGGGATTCAGCGATGGTAATTCCACTGAATGTCAAGGGGTGGTGCTTAGATTCTCTCTTGGAGATGGTCATTGCATGGCACGAATGTTACTTGGCACTTGTCAACCCAGCAGGGCTGAGTTTTGTAACTCCCGAGCTGGCTAAATTTCTCCCCCTCAAACTCAGATGTTGATGCTCAGTGCATTAACTCAGCACAAACCAAGAAATGAATCAGAGGCCTGTCTGACCCAGCTATCTATTTAATAATCACATGGAAAAGAGAACTCAACAAAACTGACTACTAGAGTGAAAGACTTGGAAATGCACAATGTAAAGGTCCAATATATTAGCCACTAGTCACATGCAGCTATTTGAGAATCCAGATTAGTAAATGAAGATGAATCAAACACTATTGACGGTCCAATGGTCTCAATGCTCATTCATGGGTGGATCTGGTAAGTCTTATGATTTGAATCAACAGTTTCAGCAATCATGAGGAAGGCAAAGTACCACATGCAATTGCTGGAATAAAATCTAGAAGCTGCACTAACAAACTGCAGAATTCTAAACTTTGGTGAAAGAAGTTTAGTACTAAATGGGGTAGGTGTGCATTAACTAACAAAGTACTCTAACCTAGACTGTGTTCAAGATATTTTCTACTACAATTAGTGTAGGTGGCTAAAACAGTATCGCCAGTGCAACATCCATGCCTCATCAGCTATTTTGAGTGGGCAATACTGTCCAAAAAGATGAGATTCAGCTTATTTCTGACATGCAACTTCCAGCAAACCTCAGCGTCTAAAGGGATCCCTGCACTTTACAAGGGCATTCAGGCAAGCGTGCAGTTAGTTGCCTTTAGTGCCCTGTTTTCAAAACAGGGTCCAAAATGTTCAGGAGGTCATTGACCTGAAACATTAAATCTGTTTCTTGCCACAGATGCTGCCTGATTTCCTGTGTAATTCCAGCATTTTATGGTTCAAAACAGTTACATTGCTACAAAATGAAGGAGACAAAACAAGGGCCAAATAATTCACGAGCAACACACCCACTCATTGAGTGAAAGAATGAAGGAGCAAGACCCAGGCTAAAATGAAATACTACCACAGAAGGTAAACCAACTAAAATTGTCTTACCACACACAACTGGTACATTGTTGGGAGTATGAGAAAGCGTGGCGGCTTATGGAAGCAACTACACTGCATAAAACACATGCTAAACAAAGCCATTCCAGTGGAAGCAACAAGTTTAAAACAGATTGGTGCCTCAGTGTCCCAAAGCACTTCACAGCCAACAAAGTGTGATCAGTTTTGTGCTGTGGAAATACAGCAACCAATTTGCAAAGTCCCACAAACAGCAATGAGATAATGACGAGTGCATTGTTTTAGTGAATTGATCGAGGGATAAATGTTGGCCAGCACACTGGGAGAATTCCCTTACTTTGCTTTGAAATAGTACCACGGGAGCTTTTATGTACACTTGAAAGGGCACTTGATGGGGTTTGGTTTTACTGGTCCTTTGAAAGATGGCGCAGCACACCCTCAGTAATGCACTCAGGTGTTAAGTCTTTTTTGTGTGCTTAAGACTGTAGTGTGGTATTTGAAGCAATAACTCAATGTCCTTCTGGGTCAAAGTGCTACCATGAGCCATGGTTGACATCGCAAGCTTATTGAGTGTACATCTTTCACTTGGTCCTTGGTGTCCTGCAGCCTCAATACTTTTATTTTTTCAGTAAAAAGGTGCTTTGTATGGAGAGCCTTAACCCAACATGACTAAATCCATAGACAACTACCACACAATTTTTGTTTGCAGCCAAGTTTCCTGCAATTGTATAGGAAGATGGTTACGGAATTTATCTGAGGAATACTGTACTTCAGTTCCAGTACCATCCATGGCTCAGTTCCAGTTTCTGACCACCTGGAAGTTACTAACAGTGTCAGCAGAGGGTTATTTACTGCATCAGAAACAACGTGTTATAGGGGAAAATGCACTTTAAGAGCATCTCACAGAATACTGATCCAGAATCTCTAGCTGAATCTCTATTCCAACCAGTGGTAGACCTGTACAGGCCTTTCACATCAACTCAAAATGCTGTCTTCAGACACAGTACATAGTTTAGAAAGGCAAAGTCTGGAATTGTGTTGCAAAGTACTTCACACAGCTGAAGTGTGTGAATATTTCACACACCCGCTGTGACACTTCACTGTAATCATAGTTTTCAGAAACCTAACAGTGGAACTGAGTAATAGGTTCAATGCGTCATGTGCTACAATTTACCCAAGTCTGAGTGACACAAACACTCCAATAACATGGGGATTCAGTCAGGACTGTCTTCAACCTGGTTCAACTCTGACTAGATACTTCCTAACATCAGAAATCATGTTTGCAAATAACAAAATAAAAAAACCACTTCATTTGCTACAGCATTAGACAACTGATGCCAATGACATCCAAAATCATGGATACAGATTCCAATTTCAAAATGAAAGGTCAAAAATCAGTGCTGATTCTATCAGTGTTATTTATTTGATTATAGTTCAAGTTTGAACCATTGGATCCAGACTGGGTCTGCACAGGGGTAAAGGAGTGAGCTGAATGGAGATGATCGGTTGGCCTCACCTGTTATAATTGCTGGGTCCATCCAGCCACTCCCACTCTCCCAGTTCAGGCTGGTGCTGTTGGCTGAGGTTGGTGCTGCATGGTTCACTGAAGAGCAGGAAGCAGCATTTGGTAGTCCCCCAAAATTGATGTTAATATTTGGTAACAGTGCCCGTAGACCATCCTGCCACTCTTTGACATTTAAACTTGCCACATTACTGCCGCTGTCTGAAAAAAATAAAATAAAATAAAAGGAAAAACAAAAATTAACTGGGCATTGCCAGATAAGTTTTGGATTTTACTGGTCTTGACTCCGTGCCACTTAAAGGGGTCTCACATTCACTAGTCTGCTCACATGTATTCAGCGACCCTGTCTACTTTGGGTTTGCACACATTCAATGGTGGCATTTCCATTCCTATTACTGGGGTCTTCATACTCGTTGTTTCTCTGCTCACTGAAGCAACTGTTTCAGTTTGGTACCAGCAGCCACTTGCTGACCCAGTGTCCATTCCATTGGGCTTATACGTCCTTTGGATCCAGCCTCTATTCCAGCCACTGAGGTCCACGTACATTCCCTGGATCCCGTTCCTATTCCAGTCACCAAGGTCCATGCATATTCCCTGGATCCCGTCTCTATTTCAGACACTACGGTACACATATTCCCCGGAACCCATCTCTATTCCATCCATTGCTGTACACGCACATTCCCTGGACCCTGTCTCTATTCCAGTCACTGGAGTTCACACAAATTGCTCTGGCCCAGTGTGCATTCTAGCTTCCAAAATCCACATGTTCATAACCCTACCTGATGCCCAAATATAAGGATCCTTCCTCCAATTTAAAGCTTCTGTTGACTTAATCAACAGACATCTGCAGCAGCTCATTCATATGACAAAGCTATAGGCAGTGCAAAGTGGTCACATTTCAAAGACAATTTCAAAAGTCAAGGGGTTGCACTTTCCTGCATAAACTTCTGACTCTGCAGGTTTTAAGCGTGCATGTTCTACAAGGTTCGTCCAAAACAACTAATATCCGAGCCCGCCCTTCATCTGTTAAGAGTACAATGTCACCGTGCTCAGGAAAATCAAATCACAGATCCAATAACTACCAGTTGTTTAAAGAGGGAGCAGGAAATCCAGCAGAAAATAAATTATCCGACTAGGTGATTAAAGAAAAATCTCTACCAGTTATGCACAATTGTATTGCAGTTCCACTGATAAGGCCTGACAATGAATGGGAAGTTCTGCCTAATGATTCATATCATCTCCAACAGAAGAGAATAGGGATACGGGGCTTTGGAAATCCTACGAAAAAAATCCGAATTTCAATTTATCCAAATTGTTTACAAATCAGGATGACAGTCTCAGCACCAAATGAATACCAATTCATCACAGTTTAGCAACCTCAAGGCAGTTGTGAGAATTTCATTTTCTCCGTGCAGTTCATCCATTCTGCATACTTCTTCCCACCTTAGCTGTCGATTGGAAGGGAGAGGAAGCACAGATCACACTGCTGGTGATGCACTGAGTGGGCAAGAGGTAAGTACGTAAGCAATTAGGTGGTCAGTTTGCTTTGCCGTAACAACCAACAACACATTTACCACAATTATATCTCATTATTCCAAAGGGTAATGAAACATACAAGATCCTGAGGGGACTTAACAGGCTGGATGCTGAAAAGATGTTTCTCCTTGTCTAGAACTAGGGGACACAGTTTAAAAATAAGGGGCCTCCCATTTAAGATGGGGTTAAGAAAAAAAATTTTCAGAGGATTGTCAATCTTTGGAACTCTTCCCCAGAGAGCAGCAGAGACAGGGTCAATGAATATTTGAGATAGATAGATTCTTGAATAAGAGTGTCAAAGGTTATTGGGGATAGGCAAAATGTGGAGTTGAGGCCACAATCAGATCAGCCATGATCTTATTGAATGGCAGAACAGGCTCGAGGGGCCAAATGGCCTACAGCTGCTCCTAATTCGTATGCTTGTATAAGAAATAATGAAAGTCAAAGAACACAATTTATTTTTAAAAATACATAAGATGTGATCGTTATGAGTGCTTGGTTTAAAGCTCATCACATGTCGAACTGTACATTGAAAGGACAAAAAAAGGGAAGTTGAACGGAACACATTTTCAATAATTACAAGTTTGCAAAATGCTCCGCTGACATTTACAACCCTGCTTGAGCAGCTTTCAGAAAAATTGATGTTCTGTAGGTCAGCCAATAGCCTCTTAAAATAATTGCTGCCTGAGCACACTTACATTTACACACAGGCACTGAAGTTAATGCAGATGCAAGATGCAGCAAGGCTGCTAACAATGGTTGCCATCCGACTGGCCCAGGATGCAAAGGTTGCCGAGTAACTTGTTCAGGGTCCTACTGGCTCAATCGCACAGTCTCCCGTCGTGCTAACCTGGCTAAAGGAGCTTTCCGTTGAGTTATGTTTTAAATTGCAAGTATGTAATACAGCCAAAGCTCAAGCATTTCTCATCAGAACAGAAGTATTGGCATTCCTATTTATCACTCTAACCAGTTCAGTGGAATAAGTCCTTACTCTTTGCTAACATTGTTGGCTGCCAATCCTGCCTACTCAGCATCCACCTTTCAAGTGCCACAAACCCTCTTTTCAAAGAAGGTCAGCTTGGTGAGTCAGCAGAAATTAAGTAAATCTATGATGAGCCAAGCTATAAATGGCAATTGCACCAAGCTTAGATGGCTGTGTTCTCAGTCAAGTTAGGTGGCTTTGGGTTCGAGTGTCATAACCAGATGGATGAGTGCATACACTTCAACGAGCTTGAATTTTAAAAAGGTTTTAAGTTGAAAGCAGCCCAAGACACTCCAAAAGGAGATGAGCACTGAAGAGTAAGAGTATGCACTGCGATGAGAGATGAAAGCAGAGGGATTTAAAAAAGTTCTGGAGAGCAAGGCTGACACAACAAGAATTCAGCTGTAATTCTTGTGCATGGGGTTAAGGACTAGAGGAGAGGTTAGGACATTAGGTTAGTGGAGCTTACAGAGTGAAGGTGAGTAAGGGAAATGGGAGGTAAAGAATTTTGAAGTGTGTTGGGGAAAATGGGTGCCAATGAAGACCGGATGCTGGGCAAGTAGGACCAGGTATGGAAGTGTGGGTTATGGATTTGGACAGCAAGTCTGGGGTGACTTGGACGTGGCAGAGGGTGGAGTTTGGGTGCCAATAGAAAAGCACAGTCTGGCAAGTAACAAAAGTGTGAACAGGAGTTTGTGTTCACATGGGCGAGGTTAAGAGGGAGGGCTGTATCGGTTTTCAGATGGAATGTTACATTGCAATGATGTCTGCCTTTTCTCGTGGCTCCAGTGATCCTGTGGCAAGACATTCTCCCAGTGTCCTTTGCCCTTCCACTTTCTAGTCTGCGATTGTCTCCCATTTTCACCGAGAAGTGCCGATTCATGTTTCTGTACAGTTTCACCGACACCAGAAAGAACCCAAGTTGTTATTAATCACTTGCAGGCCAATGAAGGCAGGTTATTTGCTCATAGCTGTCTGGATCCTTATTCATTCAACCCCCAGAGAATCATTTTCCAATTAGAGACAGTCGATAAGAGGAGGAATGGGATTATAGTTGATTTTTCCCTTCACTTGTGAAGAGCAGTGAAGCCAATTGTTGTAATAACCTACTGCACTGGCCAAGATCAGCCAACGTGACTCAGACTGGTAACTGAACCTCCTTTCGCATAACTCAGCAATATACCAGGCGATGCACCTGGCAAAGGGCTGAGGGGGCGGGGAGCAGAGTGTGTGTCATGTTAACTGTCTTGAGCAGATGGTTGACACCTTGTGGCGCCTTGGAGTTATTTATACTTCACAGTGAGCTCGAGATTGGAACAGAATGATTTCTAACCCTGGAAAATACGCTACAGGAAAATATGCTGCAGGAATTAAATGTGTGGTGTTTGTGGTCGGCAAAAGGAAGGGTGTGTTATGCTTAAATACAAAGCTAGTTTTAAAAAAATTACCCATTTAAATGCACCTTTAAAATAAGGTCAAGATATCCTGAGAAGCCAGTTAAAATATCAGCATAGATGTACATGAAGCAGGCTTGTTACTACACCACTGACTGCAGTTCTCCTGTTAGATTGCAAGTTCCATTAAAAATCAATACTTTTTTGAAACAAGTGAAGTCCAACACCAGTGCATGCATACATCAATATGTATTCAACTAAATGAGTATGACAATTGTAATGGCCAAATTAAATACAGGATTCAGCAGAGATTGCACTCCTGGCCTTGCGGTTTTTTTTGAGGGAGACTTCCTGCTTCACCACCACCTGGGCTTTTTCCAAAACTCCAACCACAAACAATGCATCATGTCCCATACGTGGCTTGAAAACATTATTAGGGAAACTGCAACAAAGCCTAGATATTTAAGATAATTAAACTGTATTGATGGAGGAAACTCAGAGGTAGAAATTTGAAGAATCCCCTTTAAACTTCAACCAAAAACTCCTGATTAGCATGTGGTCTGAGTGAAAGTATAGGGCATAGTTGAATGGTGTTGCATGGAGGAGGAGGTGAGAGCCTGCGAACATTCATTCATTCTACCATCACCATGTATGTTCTGAAGCTGTTTAATGTTTAAGTGTTTAATGTAGCCCATGAAATGCTAAAAACCATGAGAAACCGCTACTGGATCTTCTGCGTCGAATCATTCAACGACGAGCAAAACAGCTCTCTCCTACCCCATCCAGCCACAGAATTCACTCCATCTACTTTATTTACATGGACACTTGCTCAGAGTCTGAGCCCTGAATGAGATAACTTTTGGAAACAAGCATTTTTCTGTATTCAAAACACCTTTGAAATAAAGGGTGCACGAAACAGGTCAAGTTAAATGTGGGTGAACTACCCCACTACTTTGCTCATCGTTAGGGCTGTTGAAGTAACGGTTATTCAGCAATAAGAACATAAGAAATAGCAGGAGGAGAGCTTGCTGGGGAGCTCAGGAGGCAGAAATGGATCATTAATTTGGCGCTTCTGGCTGAAGATGGTTGCAAATGCTTCAGCCTTCTCATCTGCACTGATGTGCTGGGTTCCCCCATCATTGAGGATGGTATTTATGGAGCTGCCTCCTCCAGTTTAATTGTCCACTACCATTTATGAATGGGTGTGGCAGGACTGCAGGGCTTAGATCTTATCTGTTGGTTGTGGGATTGCTTAGTTCTTTCTATTGCATGCTGCTTCCGCTGTATGCCTGCTGCTGCTTGAATGTGCCCTCTTGCAGAAATGCATTTAACCACAATCTCCTATACCCACTATTGAGGTGATCTTGCCACAACTGGTAATTCTAGGATATAAGTACTGTACTAGCAACTAACATTTCAGAACTGCATCAGGGGATTGGACCAGGTAATGAAGTTTTAAATTTTGCCAGCATCAGTCCTCAGGTAGGCTGCTATACTATTGCTCTTACAATGGATTGATTCAAACTATTGTCGCCATGTGATTATTGTACTGAGTGGCCTTTTGGCATTGTTTCCTCACTCGGTTACCGGCATTGTTTAGAATGACCAAAGGATCTGAGCTGAACAGCATTTGACCACTTAATCTGCTAACTAAAATTTAATTCAAGGGTGGCCTTGGTTTTTAAACTGGTGACAATTGGTATGATAACTTTTGTAGGTGAATTGGGAAGAGGAAGTTCTCTGGGTAAGAAACTTAAATGTGTTGTGTGGAGATCTCATTTGTTACCCTTGTATGATCCAGTATCTGTTTTGTTTTGATGACGCTGTGATTGGAGTAATTGGAGATTTCTTTCAACGCTAGTTCATCTAGTAAAGCGGCTAGCTGCTATCAGTTGAGATAGGTGCTGGTGTTTGTAGTGTCCACAGTATCTACTATAATTCGTAATTTCTCAGTTCTCTCCTTTAGAATACATTGTCTAAATTTCTATAGTAGGTTTGAGGAGTGGGAAACGATCATTTGTACCATTAAGTACATTTAATCCAGAGACTATGTGCTATTGTAGATTTGCCCCCCCCTCCCCCCACAACACCCTACTCCCTCCTTGAGACATAGTTAGGTCTCCAATACTGTAATATTGCACCTATTTGAATGGGTTTCAAGATTTGGAAAGCTGTAAGACTGCAGCATATATTTCTACCGCCGTCTCTGTGACCTTGTCCCCAAGCAAATTCAAAATCCTGCTGTTTAATGATTCAGCAAGTAGGCTTGATTGGCATGGAGGTACTTCCGTCAATTGACTGACAAGTAGTAAAGCTGCTAGCCTGCCTGTCATGCTTCTTACCAACTCTTTGCCTACCTCTCGAATCGTCAGTTTTTTCATTACTTGAAGGATAGTTGAGCATCCTAAGACTTTAACACAGACATTATTTAAACAGTCTGGTTGAATTAGTTATTTTGAAAAATTTAGGATAGGTGACTTCAGTCCTGGTTAGGGATCGTTTTCTGTTTAAAGTATATTTCTGAAATTCATTGGGTTTAATATATTAGCATGAATGGAGGAACTGGTTCAGTTTTTAAAAAATTATTCTTTCACAGGGTGTTGCTGGCTTGGTCAGCATTTGTTACCCATCACTAATTGCCCTCGAGGAGGTGGTGGTGAGCTTCTGCTTTGAGCCACTGCAGTCCACATGTTGTAGGTACACCCATAGTGCTGTTAGGGAGAGCGTTCCAGGATTTTGACCCAGCAACAGTGAAGGAATGGCAATGCAGTTCCAAGTCAGGATGGTGAGTGACTTGTTGGGGAACTTGCAGATTGTGGTTTCCCATGCATCTGCTGCCCATGTCCTTTGCTGTGGTAAAGTTGCAGGTTTGGAAGGTGCTGTCAAAGGAGGTTTGGTGAGCTGCTGCAGTATGCATATTGTAGATGGTACACACTGTTGCCACTTTGCATCAGTGATGGAGGGAGTGAATGTTTAAAGTGGTGGATGGGATGCCAATCAAGTGGGCTGTTTTGTCCTGGATGGTTTCTTGAGTGTTGTTGGAGCTGCACTCATCCAGGCAAGTGGAAACTGTTCCATCACACTCCTGACTTGTGCCTTATAGGTGGTGGACAGGCTTTGGGGAGTCAGGAGGTGAGTTACTGCCAGAATGTTGATAATGAGGGATGCAGCGATGATAATGCCATTGATGTCAAAGGGAGATAGTTAGATTCTCTCTTGTTGGAAATGGTTATTTCCAAGAGTGCAGATAAAACATTCTTTGAAGCACTTCATAGGCATTAGTGGCAAAAGTGGATGCTAGGCCGAAGGAGATGCTAGGAGAGGTGACTGCAAGATTTGTCAAGAAGATGTGGATTTTAAGGAGGATCTTGGAGATGGAGGGACTAAGTGAAAAAAAATCATGACCGTGTATGA